>NC_133284.1:24367908-24569944 GCF_005239225.2 Populus alba | reverse complement strand
TATACACATTACATGTGCATCGCATTTTCATCACGCATTTTGTTTTTAATTTATCACATGCACGCCAGATCGTGAAACATAGGTCCCACGTCCAGAGTCCACCAAACCCGGTCCAGATCAAGAATGGGGAACGAAGAAAGAGCTCATTTAGAGTCACATTATCAGACCGAGTTAGAAGCTGTAAAAGGTGAAGTTGCTAGGTTGACCGACCTGCTCGAGCAACTTCTAAGAACTAGGAATGGGGAGGGAACGTCAGCACAACCACCCGAAGAAGCGCCAGCAGCAGCTCACATCCCTCAAGCATCCCAAAACCAGGGGGCAGACTCGGCCAACGAACAACATTTTGTGCCTACTACCCCTGTCCAACCAACTCAGGCTCCAGTCACTGTTGACTTAACAACGGAGGGAATCCTGGGTAATAGGTCTCCCAATTTAATGGACCAGGACAAATTGTTTGCCTTGGAAGAAAGATTAAGGGCAGTTGAGGGTAATGACTGGTTTGATCCCATGCGAGCAGCTGAAGTGTGTTTGGTACCAAACATCGTGGTGCCAAAGGGTTTTAGGATACCAGAGTTCATTAAGTACACTGGTTTGGAATGCCCAAACACTCACCTTCGATCCTATTGCAATAAAATGGCAGAAGTAATCCGCGATGATAAGCTGCTAATCTATTTCTTTCAAGAAAGCCTCACAGGGTCCGCTTTAAGTTGGTACATGAGGTTAGATAGTGTCAGGATCAGAAGCTGGAGAGACTTGGTGGAGGCTTTCCTTAAGCAGTACAAGTTCAACATGGAAATCGCTCCCGATCAAACAAGTTTAATGGCAATGGAGAAAAAGAGCCAGGAGTCGGTAAGGGCTTATGCACAAAGATGGAGGGACGAGGCAATGCATGTCCAACCTCCTTTGATAGAGACAGAAATGATGAGCTTGTTTGCCAATACCTTCAAGGCACCTTACTATGAGCATCTAATGGGTAGCTCCTCTCAACATTTCTATGATGCGGTACGCATAGCTGAGAGGATAGAACAAGGAATTAAAGCAGGGCGAATAGCGATACCAGTGGAAAAGAAGGGTTTTGTTGGAAGAAAGAGAGAAGACGATATTAACAATTTGGAAGGCGGGTATAAGGGCAAGAGCATAATCCACAAGTACCTACCTCTCAATTCTCACGCATAAACTTTAACCAACCTTTTTCCCCTAATTGAACAAATAACCAGCCAAACTACCAAAATCACTACCAAAGACCCCACACAAGATACACTTCAAAACAACTGCCGCCATTACCCATGCCTTTGAAGGACATGTATGCCAAACTTTTGAGCATTGGAAAAATAGCTCCTATCCCTACACTACCACTACAACCACCATTCCCAATTTGGTACAAGCCCGAGTTGACTTGCGAGTACCATAGGAGTAATCCCAGGCATGGGATTGAAACCTGCTATGCTTTCAAGAAGAGGTTATTGGAGCTTATTAAGATGGGATGGGTATCCTTCGAAGACAAGCCCAATGTTAATTCAAACCCATTGCTTAAGCATGCTCCAAATAGTGGTGGAATAGGCATGATCGAAGTGGGAAATCAATGCAAGGTGTTGAAGGTGCCGATGAAAAGGTTGTACGACATTTTAGTACAATCAGGATTTCTAGAGGCAAAGGAGGTAAGCCAGTTGGAGAGAGGTGACTACTGTGAGTTCCATGGAAGAGATGGACATCACATTGAGGATTGCGCCGAGTTTTGTGAAAAGATTGCAAAAATGTTGAAGATGAGACAATTGAGGATTGAACCCATGGAGAGCAGGTGTGAGGTGAGTATGTTGGAAGGTCAAGATGAGATGGCAGGAGTTTGCAGGGTCCAACAGACTGCTAATGGGCCCCCAAGGCTGATCTTGGTTAAACCATCCTGCGCGAAAGAGAATCACAATGCCATGCCGTATAATTATGGGTATGCCTCCAACATTCGAGCTCCTTTTCCTTTGTTCCAGACGGAGATAAGTGGTTTAACCAGGAGTGGTCGTTGCTTTACACCTGAAGAATGGAGGAAGGAAAAGGGTAAAGGAGTGGTAGATCTGGACAAAGCACTAGAAGTTAATAAGCCAGTAACGGAAGAGGAGTCGAATGAATTTTTAAAGTTGATTAAGCATAGCGAATATTGCATAGTGGATCAACTAAAAAAGACTCCAGCTCAGATCTCCCTTATGTCCTTGATACTCAGCTCTGAGCCGCATCGAAATGCCTTGCAAAAGGTATTGAATGAGGCATATGTACCCCAAGACATCGAACATAAGACCATAGAGCATCTAGTGGGGAGGATCCATGCAACTAATTACCTTTACTTCACGACTGATGAGCTTAATGCTGAAGGTACCGGACATAACAAGCCCCTATACATTACAGTTAGGTGCAAGGACTGCCTCATAGGGAAAGTACTCATTGATAATGGCTCGGCCCTCAACGTGTTGCCAAAGCACATTCTGGAGGAAATGCCGATTGATGAATCTCATATGAAGCCGAGTACTATGATGGCCAGAGCGTATGATGGCTCACCTAGGCTAATAATTGGGACTTTAGAAGTGGAGCTATATGTGGGACCGCAAATATTCCTAGTGACACTTCAAGTTATGGATATCCACCCTTCCTATAGTATGTTGTTGGGAAGATCGTGGATTCATGCAGCCGGGGCGGTAGCTTCGTCATTGCACCAATGCCTGAAGTACATCATGAATGGGATATTGGTAACTGTCAAGGCCGAGGAGACAGTATCCATGATAAAGAATGTGGCTGTGCCTTTTATCGAAGCGGAGGATTGCAAGGATAACAATATCCATGCTTTTGAGATCGTGAACACCGACTGGGTGCCGGAGAATACAGTGCTGAGAAGGCCAAGGATCTCAGACGCAGCAAGGATGGCAAGTCTATGCTTCTTGGACCGTGGGATCCCGCTTTAATACAACCTTATTGTCGGGATACCAGAAGTGGTTAATCCAACAAGGATGAGAAAAGCTGATAAAAGATTTGGGCTAGGATATCAACCTAACCAAGAGGATTATCGGTGGGCTGCTGGTCGGAGAAGGGCAAGAAGGATGGCTCGAATTAAAGGAAGAGATCTTGAAGAAGAACAGCTACAAATCCCTCCCCTTAGCGTATCGTTCCCCAAGGCGGCATACGTCATGCAGCATGATAAAGGCGTTGAAAGTTTGGGTCTAGAATTGACAAATATAACCATAAACACCTTGGAGGAAAATGAGAAGGAAGGAGACGGATGGAAAGTAGTAGCGGGAAAAGGAGATGAAGCACTGTCACAACTGATGATCCATACACTAGAAGAAGTCTCCGCCAAGACCTTTGTGCGTAAGTTGGCTCAAGGCGAGAAGTTTCAGAATTGGGTGACCCAAGAAGCTCTAGTGGTTTTCAAAATGTAAACCAACTTTATCTGCCTTAACATGTTTTTGTCATTGTGTATGTTTGCTTTTGTTTTCTCTAGTTGACAATCAAGGCTCATGATGTCAGCTAGATTCTATGTTTGTCATGGAGCCCACCTTTTCCTTTGAATAAATGATGAGATCATGCACTTTTTCAAAATTGTTTTTTTTTATATATATACATTTACATCAAGCACTTCCCGCTTTTAGGAATCCTGAAAGCGGATCTCCTACAACATCACATACATTTAGCATCAAGAATAAATGGCCAAACTTGAACGAACATGTAATAGTTATGGAAAAAGAAGAGTGGGATGAAAGCAATATCAGTAAATTCACCAGGCTAGTAGAACAACAGGAACAGACTTGGAAGCCTGCCGTCGAGGAACTCGAAACCATCAATGTGGGCAATGGTCAGCTCAAGAAAGAGTTGAAAATAGGTACCTTAATTACTTCTGAACAAAGGATAAAAATGATCACCCTATTACAAGAATATTCTGATGTCTTTGTTTGGTCCTATGAAGATATGTCCGGTTTGGATACAAGTATTGTAGAACACAAGATATCGTTAGAAGAAGGTTATAAGCCAGTCAAGCAGAAACTGAGGAAGGCCCACCCGGATGTCTGGATCAAGGTCAAGGCAGAACTTGAAAAGCAATGGGATGTTGGTTTTCTAGAAGTAGTTAGATATCCACAATGGGTATCTAACATTGTTGTGGTGCCTAAGAAGGAAGGGAAGATTAGAGTCTGTGTGGATTTTCAAAATTTGAATAGAGCTAGCCCTAAGGATGATTTTCCTCTACCACACATAGATGTTTTAGTGGATAATGCTGCCTGAAGTTCCACTTATTCCTTTATGGATGGTTTTTCAGGATACAACCAGATAAAAATGGCTCTAGAGGATAAGGCGAAAACAACTTTTGTCACACCTTGGGGGACCTACTGCTACAAGGTCATGACATTTGGGTTAAAGAACGCAGGTGCAACATATCAAAGAGCAATGGTGACTCTATTCCACGACATGATGCACAAAGAAATTGAGGTGTATGTAGATGATATGATTGCCAAGTCTAAAAAGGGACAGGATCATGTGGAAGTTTTGAGGAAGTTATTTGAGAGGTTGAGGAAGTATGAACTAAGGCTTAATCCTACAAAATGTTCATTCGGAGTTAAATCGGGTAAGCTATTGGGATTTGTGGTAAGTGATAGAGGTATAGAGGTGGATCCAGATAAAGTAAGGGCCATCCAGGCTATGTCATCCCCTAAGACGGAGAAAGAAGTAAGAGGATTCTTGGGAAGGCTGAACTACATTGCTCGGTTTATAACTCAGCTAACAACAACATGCGAGCCTATATTCCGACTACTAAGGAAAAAGAATCCTGGAACCTGGAATGAGGAGTGTGAGGAGGCATTCAATAAAATCAAGCATTATTTACAAAATCCACCTTTACTGGTTCCTCCTGTATCAGGAAAACCTTTAGTATTATATCTAACAGTAACTGAAGCAGCCATGGGATGTGTATTGGGTCAGCATGATGAAACCGGAAGGAAGGAAAGAGCTATTTATTACTTGAGTAAGAAATTCACTGAATGTGAGTCCAGATACACGGAGATAGAAAGGCTTTGTTGTGCGTTGGTATGGGCGGCAAAGAGGTTACGACATTACATGTTATACTATACCACTTGGTTGATTTCAAAAGTGGATCCTCTGAGGTATATTTGTAACAAGCCCTTTCTCTCAAGTCGAATTGCAAGGTGGCAGGTTTTATTAGCAGAATATGACATAGTGTACATGACAAGGAAAGCCGTAAAAGGGAGTGCAATCGCAGACCATCTGGCCGATAATGCTGTTGAAGATTACGAACCTTTGGATTTTGATTTCCCTAATGAAGATATATTGTCAATAGAAAAGGAAGAAGAGAGGACATATTGGTGGACCATGTTTTTTGACGGGGCAGTAAATGTATATGGTAATGGGGCAGGGGCGGTAATAATCTCTCCTAATAAGAAGCAATACCCAGTTTCGGTCAAACTACATTTCGAGTGCACCAACAATACAGCTGAGTATAAAGCTTGTATCCTCGGTTTAGAAGCAGCATTGGAGCTGAAAATAAAGAAGATAGATGTATATGGGGACTCAATGTTGATCATCTGCTAGGTCAAAGGGGAATGGCAAACCAAAGAGGAAAAGTTGAGGCCGTACCAGGAATACCTATCTATGCTAGCAAAGGAATTTGAAGAAATTAGATTCACCCATCTGGGAAGGGAGGGGAACCATTTTGCGGATGCTTTGGCCACTCTAGCTGCTATGACTACTATTGATCTCAAGTGCAAGGTACAACCGGTATACATTGATATTAGAAATGATCCAGCTCACTGTTGTTTAGTTGAAGGAGAGATGGACGGAGACCCTTGGTATTACAATATCAAGAATCTTGTGCAGAATAAGGAATATCAGGTGGGAGCTTCTAAAACAGATAAGAAAACCTTGAGAAGGTTGGCTATAGACTTCTATTTAGATGGAAAGATTTTATATAAAAGATCATTTGATGGAATCCTGCTAAGGTGTTTGAATGAGGCAGATGCTAGAAAGGCATTACGAGAGGTCCACGAGGGGATTTGCTCAACCCATGCTAGCGGGCATATGATGGCAAGGAAAATCCAAAGGGTTGGTTATTTTTGGATGACACTAGAAAAAGACTGTATTGACTATGTCAGAAAATGTCACAAATGTCAAATTTACAGTGACAAGGTCAATATGCCACCAGCTCCTCTTTTTAACTTAACATCTCCATGGCCCTTCGCGATGTGGGGAATTGATATGATTGGACCTGTAAACCCAAAAACGAGCAACGGTCATAGATTTATACTTGTGGCTATTGACTACTTCACAAAATAGGTAGAAGCCGGGTCATTTGCTCATGTGACGCAAAAAGTGGTGAAGAAATTTATTGAGAGAGATTTGATATGTCGGTATGGTCCACCAGAAAAGATTATAACTGATAATGCCCAGAATTTCAACGGCAAGATGATAATAGAGCTCTGCACTAAATGGAAAATCAAGCATTCCAATTCTTCACCATATAGACCAAAGATGAATGGGGCGGTAGAAGCTACCAACAAGAATGTCAAAAAGATTATTCAGAAGATGGTAGTCACCTATAAGGATTGGCGTGAGATGTTGCCATTTGCCCTTTATGCATATCGTACCGTAGTTCGAACCTCGACAGGGACTACCCCATATTCTCTGGTGTATGGTATGGAGGCAGTAATGCCTGTTGAAGTGGAAATCTTGTCGTTAAGAGTGTTAATAGATTCTGAGTTAGAAGAGGCCGAGTGGGCCAGAGTGAGACACGAGCAACTGAACCTGATCAGTGAAAAGAGGATGGCCGCAATATGTCATCACCAACTTTACCTGATCAGGCTAAGGCCTATGATAAGAAGGTTAGACCACGGTTGTTTCAAGAAGGGGATCTAGTATTGAAGAAAATATTGTCATTACCCGGAGATGATCAAAGCAAATGGGCACCAAACTACGAGGGTCCTTATGTAGTAACGAAGACATTCTCAGGAGGAGCGTTGAAGTTTGCTAGAATGGATGGAGAAGACCTAGCTCGACCTGTGAATTCTGACTCTGTAAAAAGATATTACGCTTGATGTAGGCCCCTAAATCAATAAAGCAAAGTTTGGCCATTGACTTCTTTCCTTTTTTGCATTGATCTCACAACAATCATTTTTGCATTAATCCCAACAGTGCATGTGTTGGTGATTATCTCATCACTCATTAAAAAGTTTAGCATCGACTGAACGAATTTCTTCTCCACATAAAAGCTCAGACTAGGATCACACCCCTACGCTGGGGGAAACACAAGATGTTTTTTATAAAAGGTTTTACGGAAGCCTATTAGATTTGAAAACCAAGCTAAAGCATTTTACAAAAGCATGACAAAAAGGCAATAACAAGTCATACATTTTGAGAAAAGGACTACTTGAAGAAAGTCGAAGACTTCTTCTCCAAGAATATGATCAGTAAAAAGAGGCAACACGAGAGATGAATCCAGCATACGACTTCAAAAGCAAGCTCGTGTTAAGAAAGAGCTTCATGAACTAGAAGAAGATGATGGGGCCTATGTTTCAAAACTAGGTACGAATGCATGCATTGCATCTAATCATAAATCATTGCATGTATGTTTTTTTTTTTTTTATCGTTACAGGAGGAGATCTTAGTGCATTCCAACAAGATTGTGGACGAAGAAAGAATCATTGAGTTGATTCTAGAACAACAAGAAAAGAAGATAATAATTTTCAAACCTTGCCAGTAGGAAGAACGACATCGATATCAGCTTTGGTAATAAGGAATCGCCAGATGGGATTCCAAGTTGTTTGAGATCGCCAGAAGGGATCTCGTGTTTCACTATTTTGGAGGTCGCCAGATGGGACCTCATATTTCATGTTTGTTAAAAGGAATCGCCAGATGGGATTCCAAGTTGATTAAAGGAGATCGCCAGAAGGGATCTCGTGTTTCACTATTTGGAAGTCGCTAGATGGGACCTCGTATTTCATGTTGGTTAAAAAGGAATCGCCAGATGGGATTCCAAGTTGATTAAAGGAGATCGCCAGAAGGGATCTCGTATTTCGATACTCATCAAAGGAGGTCACCAGAAAGGACCTCGTATTTCAGCTGTTGGTAATAAGGAATCGCCAGATGGGATTCCAAGTTGTTTGAGATCGCCATAAGGGATCTCGTATTTCGATATTGGTCAAGGGAGGTCGCCAGAAGGGACCTGATATTTCATTTTTATTAAAGGGAATCGCGGGATGGGATTCCAAGATTGAGTAAGCTACAATTATAGCTTTTGGTTTAAGGAGGTCGCCAGGTAGGATTCCAAGTTAAGAGGAATCGCCAGAAGGGATCTCAGATGGACTAAAGTTTGATCATAGTTTCAACCAGATCAGTTTCGGGAGTTCAGTTTGGTTTATCTTTATAAAACTTACTGCGCAAAACCCCTGCTCTGTAAGCATTATAAAGAGGGGGCATCTGTTGTAACCCATTTTTGGGTCCCCACAAAATAATAATAATAATAATAATAATTAGCCAAGGAGGTTAAAAAATACAAAGATGGATTTTGGACAATATATTCTGGAATGATGAGAGCCTTGGTGGATAAGAAAATTTGATTTTTTGAGGAGAAAAGTCCAAATTTGGATGTTTATGGATTTAATTGGATTTTTAATTGAGTTTATAGGGGATTTGATTGCAAGAAAAATTGATTTTTAAGTTAATTTCGGCTTTCATTAGAAGAAATTTAAGTTCTGGGGCCAAAATATATTTTTTAGGAATTTATTAGGTCAAATCAGGGGCTTAATTGCATAAATATTGAAGTTTAAGGGCCAATTAGGGGCTTAATTGTGAAAATCCGAAACCAGGGACCAATTTGGAAAAGGCGCGAAGATAGAGGGGGCTGTATTGAATTGATTCAGGGGCTTAATTGAAGAAATTGGAAGTTTATTGATCAATTGAGCGCTCAATTGCATAAATCAGAGGCCAAGTACCAAAGTGAAAAAGGCGGCCAACTATGGGGGGGGACCGAAATTGGCAGGGACGCAATTGAAATAAACAAAAGATAATTGAGGGCTGATTTGAAATTTGGCGCATTCTGGCGCCATTTTTAAATGAAACGGCGCGTTTTCTCCAAAACGACGCCGTTTCATACATAAAAAAAAACGGAAGGACCAAACGGTGCCGTTTTGAACGGCACTGTTCCCCTTTCTTCTTCCCTCCCCCGAACGTGCAGCATGGGAAGAAATTTTGTTTAATCGTCCGGTGCCCCTCTCTCCTCGCGTGCGCTGACAAAACCCGAAGCCCATACACCTTGGACGACGCGAAGCTAGGAGAGTCACGCTTTGATCAGCCACGCTCGCCGACCAGCCGACCAGTGCTGTCCTGCTCCCCACGCTGCCCTGCTCAACCTATGCAGCCCCGCGCCCTTTGCCCCCTATAAATGAGGGGGGAAGAAAAAGAAAAAAGGGGGAGGAACCCCGAAGAGAGGAGAGACCAAAGTGAGGAAAGAGAGAGAAGAGAGAGAACGAACGTGAGAGAAGGAAGAGAAGCAACAAACAAAAAATAACAAAAGAACAGAAAACCGAGGACAAAGAAGGAACAGAGAGGACCACCGAAAACGAGAGGAAGAGAGGAGAAGGGGAAGAGGTCTTTCTCTCGCCGCCGTTCAAATAGCCACCGCACCGCCTGGAGCCGCCGTCCGTGAGCCACGACACCGCCACCGGTCTCCACCGCAGCGTCACCAGCAAGGAAGTCCAACCAGCAGCACCGCCTCCGCCGCGCCAGGGACGTTTCCTCCCCCCGGGGTTTTCTTTTTTTCTCGCGCTGCATAAGTTTTCCTCCTGCATGCAGAATCGTTCTGCATGCAGGAGGCGGGGAGGGGAAAATAATTCCCCCCTGTTCAGTTTTTTTCTCCTATTCTGGGCCAGACGAGTTCTGGCCCAGAAATATGGTGGGTGGGCCAGAATGGTTCTGGCCCAACCCGGAGGTCTGGGCCGGGTCTGGCCAGACCAAGCTAAGACAGTTGTTGGGCCGAGATCGGCTCGATCCCTTTCGGGCCGAGTCAGGCCCAACCCTTTTGGGGCTGAGTCCAGCCCAGTTAGTTGGGCCGGCCCAGCCCACATCCTATATTATGTTATATATTATATTTATAATATATTATATAATATGTGTTGTGTATATATATATATATATATATATATATATAAAATAAAAATAAAATTATGAGAAAATCCTAAAAAACATTGTTGATTTTCCTGCATATTATTGTCAATTTGGCTTAATGTTGGTTTGTATTTTTATACTGCAAAGATACAAATCCAGTATTAAAATATCTGGTTTTCGGCAAGTCATCAAAAAAAAAAAAAAAAACAAAAAAAACCAAAAAAAAAAAAACGTTTTGTTTTCATGCATACGGCCTAGTCTCTCCAATATATATATATATATATATATATATATATATATATATATATATTATAACATCATATATTTTTTTTTTTTACACAACAAAAGGAAATTTTCAAAACAATATATGTATTAGCATGCATTTTGGCTTTAATAACCAGTTTATTCAACCATGAGAACTAGGCCAATATTTCAAAAATTCCAAAAAAATCTTTTAGTTTTCTTTTAGTATTTGGGATTACGAATTTATACGTAAAACGTATTCCTAATATTTAATAGAGTGTTGGTATAGACGATAGAACAGTTAGGATTTTACCCGATAAGATAAAGACCTTCTTACCGAGAAGGATTTTTCTTGAACCATAGACAGATCAACAACTAGAAGTACAATAACACCTTAGTTTTTAGCAGACAATAAAACAATGCAGCTTACCTTAGGTAAGGCGTATTTGGTGTGCTAATACCTTTCCTTTACGCAACCAGTCCCCGTGCCCGATCTCTGTGACCAGTTAGGGTTCCTAATGACCAAAATACTAGGTGGTGACTCCCATTCCATTTTCTACCAATAAAAGACAAGAATTTCTTATCTTCCCAATATCTGCCACATAGAAATAGATTTACATTTTTATTAAAATGGAAACAACTTGTTTTTCGCCGCGACGCCGCACACGTGCGACAAAGGTTGTCACCTGTAAAACAATAGAGGTAACCTTTCAATGTTTTCTTAGTAATTTCTATCTTGCCATTAGTTTAAGGGTGATAGGTAGTAGAAGTGTGTAGTTAACCCTTTGGACCCGAAATAGCTCATGCCAAGATTTACTAGTGAAAGTTAGGTCTCTGTCAATCATAATATTTTTGGGTAAACCATGTAATTTTATTATATTTTATGAGAAAAATTAAGCCACCCTTGAAGTTGTGAAACGATGAGTCAAAGTCAAGAAATAAGAATATTTAAAAAAGTCTTTCCACCACCATTAGGATTATAATATATCCATGGAAATTGATAACCATAGTTTCTCTAATATTGACAGAGTCTGTAGCAATCTTGATGGCTTAGTTTGTTCTACCTTAGTTTTTTAACGTACCTCACACTGTCTCATTCCTTTATTTAAGATTTCATGCTCACCTAATAGAAATCCCTCTTAGCTCACCTTAAGATTTTCTCATGCCCTAAATGACTTGTTATTGGATGTCATGAATGTATTGCATAATAGTTGAATTAAAAGGACTTTTATTATGGATATAAATTCTTCTTTTATACAACAAGACCCTCACCCTTTATTTGGTATCTAGGACACTTATAGTGTTACTCTTCATCTGTGAAAATATTTGTTATACTTCTTTGTCCCAATAAGGTTGTAGTTACGATTCTCCAATAGTTAACTCTTCAAGTTTCATAAATAAATCATTAACCACCAAGTTTTCATTCACAAACTTATACTCCGCTATAAAATCATACTCAATCAATTTCAAAATCTATTTTTTGATGAACTGGTGCCCCTATTTTCTAGTTTAATAAATACTTAAGACTCTGATGGTTTGTTTTGATTTGTATATATTAACTTAAAATGTAGGGTATCTATTTTTGCTTTGTTATTATAATGGCAAGAATATCCTTTTCATCCTTCTTTTTAATACCCTTTTTGAGATAAGAGATGGGTCTACCATCTTGTATTAGTATTTCCTATGAGGTCATCATAAACAAACGCCTTAAATCAAATCTTTAAATCCTTCATAAGACTCTTAACTTGTAAATGGATCCAATCTCTTTAATTTCTTAAAACCAAGCAATGACTTTCCCTTCTATATGAAAATTGACCATGAATAACCTATGTTGAGGGTCGGTGTTATAATAGTTGAAGGACTAGTTGGAACTACACACTTGCCCTATTGGATCTTCCCTATTGAATTATTAAAAATAATCCAAATTCATTGCCTTTAGTTGAATTTAATCATCTCAAGGTGATTTGACTTCATGTCAGTGGTTCCTATTGATCAAAGTCAATAGTGCCACTAACCTTTTTCCTTGGGGTTTCATGATTTGATCTGTCTAGGTTGATATATGTTATATTTTTTGTACAAGATTTTGTAGATTCCATTGTTGTGTCAATTGATTTTATTGTTTCTCTTTTTGTTGTTTGTTCACACTAGCAACCATTTCTAATAATTATGACATACTCGTCCTTGTAACAATTACTCGAAATTAAAATTTAAGAAAAAAAAAGTTATTATTGATTGAACTAGAAATTAAAAATTATAAGGACTAGAATGAAATACAATTAAAAGTTTTTGGACTATTTTAAGGTGATTTAAACCTCCAAAAAATAAAATAAAAATCTAGAATTTCCAAGATAATCCCTATTCTAACTTAGTTTTTTTTTTAATAAGCAAAAATAAGGATAAAAAGATTAATTTAAATTTTTAATTGAACCAACTTGAATTTTAAATTGGGTTAATTAGGTTAACTAGTGCCTTCCATAAAAAACAATACTATATAGGAAGTTTATTGGGCTACCTCTTATGTGTCAATACTTGATGGTTGATTGTGTTTGAATTGTCTATATAGTTAAGCTAACCTATTGTGCAATCTTCAATGTTCATTCTAACCTACCCTAACTTTACTTCTTCTTTTTTTCTTCTTGTAATTAATTGTCTTGTATGGAGGGATGTTTTCTCCTTCTCCTGCCATTTCCAATTTCAAATGCCCAAAACCATTACATAATTTTCTTTTAAAATCATTTTTTATACCTATTTTTAAATGAATCATGTGAAGAACTTTTTATAAAGTTAATTGATAAACTATATATAAAAAAATTAAAAATATACATATTTTCCCCTAATTTTTTTAACAAACATAAATGAAAGCAACTCATTTATCATTGGAATACCAAGAGAGTAATTGATATAGAATAAGATTTTAGATAAAAATTTATATAGAAAAAGGAGTTTGTATATTCCTGATTAATTGTGCAGTTTCTAGATAAACTTGGCACTTACTTAGCGACTTAAAGTATTTATATAGCTCAATCACTTGAGTTTACCTTGTACAAAATGGATAAATAATGGAAAGCTACCTTGTAGTGAAAATGAGTTGTTGGTTGTTTTATCGTTTGTGAAAAGATTGTTGCTCACCATTGGTTATGGTGCTTCACTATACTATTAATAGAAAGGTGGGTGGGTGGTAGGTACCCTTTAAAATTATATGTAGGTATCAATGAGGAAAGATGGTATTGTATTAACAACTCATATATAAGCATCAATCATTATGGCATAAAACTAAATTTATTAAAGGTCATAATTCTATCTTGAGGCACATACTAGTAACTAAAAATTTATGTGGCACTAGGTCAAGGTCTAAATATATTTTCAAGGTTGGATCAGGACATGAATGAACATGGTCAATTTGTTTAGGTTACCTAAATGGATTGCATACCTTTGTTTAGACTACCTAAATAAACAACTGTTTTTTTTATAGCTCCATCATTTCCCCCCAAGCCTTTCAAGCATTTATGTATGAACGACTTAACTGGTGGAAGTAAAAAGGAATTAACAATTATGTATGTTATGTTAGCTTTTTATGGCTTTTGTTAATATGTTATGATGAATGTTAAAAGAGCTCATTATTTGAAGATATGGAGATTTCATTAGATACATAAAGATTTTATTTTGAAATATAAGCACTTCTTTTAAGATATGGAGATTTTTATTGGAGACATGGAAATAAACAACATCATGGAGAAAAATATATGAGGACTATTTATAGAGATAATATTGACTTTTTCATTGAAAATCTCATAATATTTTCTAATGCAAGTGAAGATACAATTTTTAGAACCTATTTGATCTTGAGTAATGCATCATAAGATGCATCAACATCTTTTTATTTGTGTCGTATTTCTTTCCTTACAAATTGTTGAAGGTAACCCCTAACGATCAATATTTTTATAACTTTTTTTAGGGCATGAAATTCTATAATATCATGATCATTGCCATAGTGAATGATATAAAATTGATGGGGTTTCTTGTATTTGCATCACTTTTCATAGAAGGTAGATATCATATGAACTCTTCTTCCTTGATGTCATCCAATGCCCTAAGTACATGTGGTGGACAGAAATATGGTGAGGTGCTTGGGGGAATTTAGGTGGTCATAAATAGATCCTTGGTGTTTCTTTTTTATGATTTGAGGTTCCTAGGATATCAACGGTGCTTGGCAGATCCTACTCCTTGTTGTTAGAAAGAAGGGTGTTCTTTCTTGGTCACACTTGATTTTTCTACTTGAATGTGGTTTTCATTGCTTATTTTACATTAAGGAGAGTTCAATCAAGGAGATTATATAGTAACTCCAATAAGAAATAATTGTAAACTCCATTTATCAAGTCTTATATAGTAATGGGTTTAAGTAGACTCTTCATGTTGAGCATTTTCTTATTGAACCTTTAAAGATATGTTCTGGTGCTCTCATATTTTTATTATGTGATGATATGCTTTGGTTCTCTTATTGTTTTATTATATGATGACAAAAGGCTTAATAGTGCTTTTTTTAGTTGGTATGCTTGTTCTAAAGTGAAAGAATAGTTTGGTGCATAAATCATAAAGTTAAGGATGAAGTCAGGCTCTAGGACATGGTCCATGCTCGAGAAGATCCATGAAATATCATATATATATATATATATATATATATATATATATATATATATATATATAATTAGTATCTTATGTTACAAGCTCCAAGATGCTTCATGAGTTTTAAATGTGTTCTTTAAGGTTTGTAAGTCCATCATAATTGTTTTAGTTGGCCTGGGTGAACACATAATATTTAAAGACATGAATGTGTAGCACTCTATGATAAAATAAAGAATCTTCTACATAGGGGCAATGTTCATTCCTAAAATCTAGTTTAGTTTCTGGTCTCATTTATATTTGGGTCATTTTAGACAAGGAGCATGCAAGTGAGATTTAGAGGGAGATTAATGGTGTTAGTTATGGCTAATACTTGATAATAAGTGTTTTTCATAGAGAGAGTGATCATTCAGAGAGTTGGAGTAAGAGTGTTCTCATACCTACTTACTTGTATGCCATTTTGCAATATTCCTTTAGGGAATTGAAGTCTTTAGTTGTAAGGAAACTCGGGGGTGTACAAGTGCCAAGGATGACCGAGGTTATCTAATTTCTCTAGGTTATTCAAGGATCATTCTACTTTGGAAGTCGTGGAGAACATCAAGACTAAACATTTTGGGTATTGGTCAAGAAGAAATCAGATGGTTTGAGAGATCTAGTTACTAGTGAAAAGCATCAAAAGCGAAGAAATATAACACCAATCACCACCTTTATGATTCTTGGATTTGAATCCGAAACTTTGCAAGCTATTGAACCAACTAAAAGAAAGAGGATTAGTACTGAGGAAGAGGTGGGCACCAATAAAGTCCTTAGGATATCCTTCAAGGAGCAACTCCTCACTAAAGAGAAATTAAGAAAGTTTGTAGAGCAATAATTGGAGGAAAATGACAAGAAAATCATGTCATTAGAGAAGAAACTAAAAAAAGAAAAGCCGACTAGAAACCAAGCTAAAACAAAGTGAAGAGAATTGGGAACACATTGGGTACAAACTAGTACTGAGCTAAAGGCTTTGAAAACCAATTTCAACTATTGCCAAGAAAGGTATGATATGTCTTTAAGGACCTAAGCTGAGTTAGAAATTTAGATTGAGTAGTATGAAAAGCTATACAAGAAGCATATGATGCTGAAAAGTGAGCTTAATGAAGCAAAAGCCAAAGGAAAAGTCATTAGGGTCTTCAAAATTGATTTGGATAATAAGAGAAATAAGATCAACATGCTAAAAAAAAAAAAGCTTGACAAAGAAAAGGCCAAGGCAAAACATTTGGAAGAAAAGAATGAATTGCTCAAATGCCACAGCTAGATGATTGACACCAACAACAATCAACTGAATATGAACAACATGTTACTCATAAAGAAGATGAAAAATAGGGATGAGTAGATTGATTGAGGCTCTATCTATACCAAAAGAATCCACCATAATGCCTGGCAGGTTGAAAGAGATATTCATTGATATTAACAAATCATGCCTGAGATTGATGCTTTTCTTAGGGACATAGAAAACAAAGGCTTTGTTCTTCTCCCTGTAAACGATGATGATGAGTAAACTAGCTTTCAAATATAAAAGTTTTCATCAAGTATTAATGAAAAGGGCTTAGACCTAACCTTTTAAGCAATATCTTTTTGTAATGAGTGTATTTTTATTAAGCATTGACTTAGATTAAACTTTCATGACAATTATGAAAGGACCATAACCCTACTTGTTTATACAAGAATGATGGTCATATATCAACTCGGGATATAGTTAATCTATATCCAACATACATCTATATGTTTAAGAATTATGGAATGTGCATAACAGGTATTTGAAATATAAGTCCTCCTGTCAGAGTCTACAATACTAGCCTTCATAAAAGGATTGAGAACAAAGAAAAGGCTTACCTTAAGGCCTACTACCAAAAACATTGGAAAATGTTAAGAATAATATGACTCAGATGGCTAGTTTACTCGAGCAACTCCTACAAGCATAGTCTGGGGAAAGAACATCCAGTTAGTAGCCAACCATGTTACTGATTAGTACTTAAAAGTGCATATTTATCAAGGTTTTATATCATCATTTTGCATTTAAAGTATCAATAACTCCTTAACTAAAGCATGTTTTATAATAACAAGTCTAATACTATAAAATGCCCTAATATATGGTAAATGTTCATCTTAAATACAAGCCTATCACATAAATCAAAGGATTGATTGATGAATTCAACTACTGAAATTTGTGAAGATAAAGAGAGGGTAAAACTTAGAAAAGAGATGTTGGTGCAATCCAAACTAGAACACTGTTCGATGTTTGGGTCATATCTCGAGTTCTAGATGTCTAAATGACCTTAAATTTTTACACAGATTCAGTAAGACATGGGCCTACAACTTTCATGTTTTCATCAAGATCTAAAAAGGCCGTTTTCAAGTCCAAATTATAGCAACAACAGAGAAGTCTGAATCTGTCATGTAGCCCAAACATTGTTCAGTGTTTGGCCCATGTCTGAAGTTCTAGAAGTCCAAATCACCTCCATTTTTTTTCCTAAAAGGCTGAGTCAATTTCCTACAACTTTCATGCTTTCAAGTGGACCCAGTTCTGATGCTAGTATTTTTGTTTTATTCAGACAAGAAGATAAGGATTTTCACAAAGTCAAAAGTTGGCCACCCACTCAACAATTAGTCATCAAATCAATAATTCTGAATTTTGACCTATAAAAGGAGGCATTTTCCATGTATTTAGGGGCTTGATTGTTTAGATCAAGTTCATGCTCTTTATTTCTCTCTTTATGTTTTTTGTAATTTTTAAGTTTTGCTTTCATTAATATCTTGTTTATGCTTTTCATTTCCTTAGTTAACTTGTATCTTATTTATGTTCTTGTTTTGTTTATTTATGTTTCTCTTATTTATTATGTTTAGCTAAGTTTATTATATCAAGGTGAAAAGGTTACACTAATGGTGTAAGAATAAGTATGGTGTAAACTCAACATGGACCTTAATGTTTAATATTAACATGTCTTATCTTTTTATCTTACTAATTCTTAATACCTTGCTTGTTAAATGGTTAATCTAGATTTGTGTTGTATAACACTTGGTACAACAAATACTTGGCACTCTCATAGCCCAACCGTATGGTATTACCTACACCTGGGCTATGAAAGGAACTTGATTTGTTGTTAACATCAGTTAACATCATGAATTTCTGACAATATTAAAAAGTCTGGTGTTATGTAAATAAGATAATTAATATGACCATATTAATAATTTATAATGAGCTATTAATGACAAATCATTCGATTGGAACCTCCTCCGTGTGTGGTTTCCAAATTAAGTAATAAGAGTTTATACTATACTTGTTTGAAATACCATTGGTGGATCCTCTAACCTTGACATTTGTTTTTATCATTGTTCAATCATTACATTAATCTTTCATCTCAAAGTTCCCATTAATTTCTTCATCTTCTTCTTTTACTACTACTACTACTAGTAGTATTATTATTACTATTATTATTATTATTATTATTTACATTCTATTTATATTATATAATATATATCTTTGATCTTTTCATAAACTCAATATATAGGCTGGAAACCTGTGACCGAATCTTTTAGATCATTCTCAGGTATAACAACACCACGTACTGAGTATTATTATTGTTGTTGTTGTTGTTGTTGTTGTTATTTATAATTTATACAATTAACCTCTTTGTGGTTCGACCACGGTCTTGCCGGGTTATTTATTACTTCGACACTTCTGTATTTGGGAAAAGACATCAATCTTTTGGTCGTGTCAGTTACCGTTGCCAATAGCTCCGATTATCCTTGATTCACAAAACTCGGGGGGAAATCGTGCTATTGGACCTCAAGGAACAATGAGAATTCCAATGACTTGCTCATTTATATATGCCTAAGTGTCAGACATAATAGATTTGACAATAAAAGGGTTCTACGAGGTTAAATTCTCTAATTGTCCCGAACAAGATAAATGAGTTGCCTAGGAGGAAAGATTAAATGTTGTTGAGGGATTTGACATCTATGACCTAGTTAAAATAGCTGAGATATGCTTGGTGCCAAATATAGTAGTGCTCAAGAATTTTAGAGTGCTGAAATTTGTCAGGTTAAGGATTTCGTTAATATTTCAATAACCCAAAACATTTTAATTCTTGAAAATTAATAGTCAATATTTTGATATAAATATTGGATCTACTAGTAGACTGGTATTTAAATATCAGGAATTGACTAAAAAATTTTCAAAATTATTTTGGATATTCACCAATTTATTTTTCAAAATTATTTTGGATATTCACCAATTTTAATTGGAAGTATTTTTTACCACAATATATGAGGTGTGAAAAACACACCTTCCAGGATAGGTAAACCATGACAGAGCATCTACATGGATTCTTCCTATAAAAATTTACCTGTGCATACAAGCCCATAATAAATTTGAAATGCCAGATTTATTCATGAGCATAAATCTTCGTTTTGATTCATAAACGGACCATTAGTTAGGAACCAATCAACACCTTTAAACCATATCTAGACTATATAATTCAACTTATCTCGAGTGAAATATGCTAAGGAGGCTCATATCTTTCCTAACTGCAATTAATTCTTTACCCTAGAATTTCAAATAAGATCAGTCCACTCGAGTCTCCTAATATCCATGAATCAAACAACTAGGTGGCAAGTTCTTGATCTCGACGCCGCAACACCGTGCACACACGTGCGACACCTTAGTTAGGTAATTTTGGGATTGAGAGTTTTTTATAAGAATTTTTTAAAAAAAAACAATAAATATTATATTTGAAGATAAGTCTTCTTTGTATCTCCTATTTTGAAAGTATATAAATTCATTCCAAATTTATCCTAAATACATATTTATTTTTATATTTCTTTCTTTATTTTTTTTAATCAAATATATTTTTATGTTTATTGTTTTTATTTTTTATATCTCATGACAGTAACCAAGCACTATCAAAATATATAAAGTGGTACACTCGTATAAGAGCTGGGACCTATGTCATGAATTCATAGGAGCCACTTTTAAAGAGAGGAAAACTATAATGTTTCTTACCCCACATATCTAAGTATTATGGAAAGATTGAATAAGATTTTTTTTAAAAAAAAAAAACTGATTAACGAATCCATGTGTAACAAGGAATATATTTTTTTACACGGGGGTACAGGATGCCCAACTTAATGTTAAACATATTGTCACAGAAGCTGTTTAGTTGCATACCAGCCCTCTCTCGAGTTTGGGTCATAACAATTCCTTGTTGCATATAGGTCCATTAACCATTTATTTTATTTTATTCAATCTCCTCCAATTTCACAAAAATGATGAAAATTCAAATAAAAGTTTGATTCCCACTTTGTAAGTGTTTGGTTGAAAAAAAAATGGAATGAAATTAAGTGTAAGACTGATGAAAATTAAACATAATATCTTCCTATATAGAAGGTAGGAATAAGAAAAAAAATTTGTAATGATATTTATTTTAAAAAATGATATATTATAAAAACTATTAAAGAAGAAAGAGGTTTTATTGTGTTTCTAGAAACAAATCATTGTTTATTGGTATAGTAATTTGACGATATTGTTTCTAGCTATGAAAAACTTTAGACTAGTTACTGAGAGCAAAGTGATCTTTTCACTATAATACAATTATTTTTAATAATTTATATAGGGTTAGTTGAGTAGTTTTATTATTATTTACACAATAAAAGTTTTGAATTAATCTTTAAAGTAAAAATAATATATATTTTTTATTTAGGGTTATTTTTATCTTTTTATGTTTGTTTACAAAGTAAATTATCGAAATTATTATTGGAAGCCAAAAATAAAAAAAAACTAACATGCAAGGATATTTATGTATTTTTCACTTTGGTTTTTTTTTTTTTTTTATCATAATTGATTGATAAAAAGTCAAATGTATCTTTTACTAGATATATAATATTATTTAAATAATTAATTAGGAGGTACATGGGAGCTCAAGAAAAATGATGGTGGTGGGTGTTGTGACTTTGTGTGGTCAATTGATGGCTTCTAAGGTAACGATCCTACCTCACCAAGCGATGTGTGTAATTTCATTGCCTCAGCTTTGTTGTCAATGGTTTTATTTTTATTTTTCCTATCACATCCTTGAAAACCACATCTAAAAATTCAAAGCAACTCTTAATTTTTTTTTATTTTATCCAGCAGGTTTAGTATATTTGTTTTATTAATATTTGTTTTATTTAAAATAATTTATAAAATAAAAATTTAATTTCATCCTTCATGGATTTTTTTTTATTTATTAGATTTGGTCCTTATTATTTTAATTACTATTTATTTTATTTAAGATGATTTTAAATTTTTTTTCCTACAATATCATCATCCTTGAGTTTTTTTCCTATCAAATTTTATCTTTATTTTTTCAATTGTTATTTTTATACGTTGAGATTTTTTTTCGATTTCATCATTTAACATTAAATATAAGTTAAACCGGGTTGACTCATATTTGTTTTCCAATGTTTTTTTAATTAAATTTTATTTTTATTTTTATCCTTAAACATTGAGTTATTTGATAATTGAGTTTCATGATTTTATACAGTTTGCTTACGATCGTCGTTACCCTGGTATCGCAACTGGTTCAAAGATTTTGTATCTTTACATAGGCAAGTTTGGATCAAGTTTTTTCAACCTTTTTTTAATTATATATTTTTTAAAATATTTATTCTACAACATTTTATTTGTTAGAGATTGAGCTTCAACTTTTTCCTTTTTATTTTATTTTACATGGAGTTATCATATTCTTATTTAATTTATTATGAATTGATCTTTAAATCTTTTTTTTTTTTGTTTTTTTTTCTATGAGATTATCTCAATTTGTTATTCATGGACATGTAGTTTACGAATTAACCTAGTTGAATTGGGATTTATTTATTTATTTATTTATTTTCACATTTTAATATTGATTTTTTTATACTCTAAATGGGCTGGAGTCAGTTTTTTTTTAATCAATTTATTTATTGGTATTATATTTTTTATTTGTATTATTTAAATTATTAATTAAACCAATAATTCAACTTCCAATCGCGCCTTCTCCTCGACCATTGTCATCGTTTTTGCTGTCAATGATGATGATGCAATTTCTTTTCTTAATATTACTACATCTGTCATCATAATTAATGTTTTTCAAGAAAATATTATTGTTATTGTTGTACTATTTTCAATATTAACACTATGCTACCACCACTTTTTCCTTCCTCCAAATCACCACCACAGCTGTCATATATTATCCTTTTCAGCGCAAATAGCATGCAGTTGGCAAAATTATTTTTTAATTAGTATTTTTATTTTATTTTATAAATCTGATGTTGAAAACTCTTAGATTTCATTCTTTTTTTTTTTAATTCATAATATTAAAATTAAAACGTCACTATGATTCATTATCTTTTACTTCAATTCCTTGGCTTTCAATCCAAAATTTTCGTTCATGACATCCAAACGGTAGCTAAATTCTCGAGGCAACGTGGTGGATATATAGTTGTAACATAGCCATACGTACATTTTTGGAAGCGCTTGATCTAAGAAATAAACAGAGAGGAGGAAACCGCTGAACCCCTCGGCCTCTTGCCCTTTCGTTTTTAGTGCACTCCAAACTGGTATCATAGTACACCTTTCGTCTGCTTCAAGAAATTTCATGGCATAAATCAGTATCATAGTCCTATATATAGTTTTTTTTATATATATTATTATTACAAAGAAGAGGCTAGAACACAAAATTTCCTAGAAAAGATGGATTCCGCTATTCCTATGGTTCGTTTTCCTGGTTGATCTGTTCTTCAGTAATTGTAATAAATATTGCAATTCCAAATAACATAAATACATACCCGTACTCTAATGAATTTCAACCTTCAACCAATATATATGTACTACATAAATGGGGAAAAGGATATGGATCGGTGCCAGGAATTCTACGTCTCCTTCGAGTGTTAAAGACGTCCAAAAGGGTATCCTATGCTTATAGTGTGCATGCAGACAAATAAATGGAGAGAGGAACTGACATGACAGGTGAAGAGAGAGAGGAGGAGGAGACACTGTGTTTCATGGGATTCTCTGGAGGCAGGTTCAAGGAGCTTGGTTAACCATTTATAGCTTTGTATATAAATATTAATATCACCTAATAAACACATTCGCATGACCTGTAGCACATAAATAATTTGTAAGAAAAAAGAGAAAAAAAAACAATTATAAACACGTGGATTGTCTGATGATTCTCCTTTGCCAACATAGTTTTATAATTTCTTTGCTGAAAACAAGAATCATATATTATCTTAAGCTATATATATATATATTCTTCCCTTTTTTTCTTTCTTTCTTTCATTTTTTTTTTCCAGTGGCATTATTCTCCACCACTCTATGTCTTTCAATTCCGTGAACTACAAGGAAACCCCTCGCAATTATATATTCACGTACATGATGTTGAAACATAAAGTATGAGATGAATACGATGACATCGATTTCAAACTACCACTAATTAGAAGTAATTCATTAATATGAGGAAATAATATAGCCTAAAGTATATTTTATAAACTCACATGTATAAATAGTGTTCACCTCCCTCAATACTCCTCAGTTTTAATGTTAAGTTTGTTTATTGGAAAGTATTTTTTTTTTTTTTCTTAACTTTAGAATAATATATATTATAAGAAATCTTTCTCTCTAGCTTGCTGATTCAATTTTCTCTTCTCCATCGCCTCTTACAACCAAATAAAATTCTATCAACTTATATCATAGTTACTCATAAACTTTATTTCTTCAACTTATATATGGTATAAGAGAAATCAAGAGAGACATGCAAAAAAGGAAAAATAGAAAATGATATGTACACATTCCAAAAGAGCATGAAGACATTTATTGTTATCTTGAGTAAATTAGGAAAAGAAAACATGAAGACATTTATGATATCCATTGCCATATGAATGTACAAGAAATAAAAAATTACAAGAATAATAGGATTCTAAAATAATAACCTCATCCAACAAACTATCTCAAATATCATAGCATAATAGTTAAAAGCAAAATTAAATTATTATTTTCTTTTTGTTCTTTAATTTCTCAATAACCAAGAAGGAAAGTTATGTCAAGATTGAGTTTTAACCATACAAACACAATTATCAAATTAGTGTAGCCATATAATTTCTAAGATTATCATTGATTGATTCAACACCTCATAAAAAAATCTAGATGGAAATTTATTGTATGACCTTAATTTTCATCTATTTTATCCAAGTTACATGTCCTGTTAAGAAAATATGTGTTCTAGTCAAGAAACAACCAAACTCGATCAACATTTTTAAGCTAACACTTCTTTAAACAATTAAAATATCATCCACTCATAAATCTATAACCAATAATTAATAAACCACTGTAAAAATCAATAAACTTCCAAAAAATCATAAAAGAAAGCAAAATATTGTAGGCAAATTAAAAAACATTTAGCATTATTGAACAAAAAAAGATGCAAATAACATACCTAAATGGTCCAAGAATTCCCTCAACTTAGCCTTATTGATCAAATCACATTGGATATTATACTTCCTTGCAAGTGCATTGATCAACTCACATACAAACTCATTTGACTCATTCATTCCTATAATTACACATACCCTCAACTTAGCCTTAAGGTGTATTTGTTTCTTGGAAAGTGGTTTTTGAGAAACCACTTTCCAAACTTTTCTGTATTTGTTTATCATTAGAAAAGTTGGTCAACGAAAAATAATTTCCGGTAAGAAAAATTTGGATTGATTTCCAGAAAAAGTATTTTTCTTTTATTTTGGGCGAAAAATGCTTTCTAGAATTTGTGAAAAATTTAAAAATATCATATTATTTGCTGATTATATCAAATTTGATTCTCAAACTTTCAATTGTCATATATTTTGTTTGAATCTTTTTTTCTTCAAATTCATCCCTTAAAATTTGATTTAATTTGATTTTTATATTAACTTTGTTCTTTATTTTTATGATTGTTATTTACTTTTCTCTTATTATTTTTTTAATTAAAATTTTTTATCTATCAAATTTGGTCCTCATTCTTTTGATTATTGCTTATTTTATTTAAAATAATTTATGAAATTGTAATTATTATTATTTTAATTTCATCATTTTTTAATTTTTTTATCGGATATATTTGATCTCTATTATTTTGATTATTATTTATTTTATTTGAGATAATTTTTGAATTTTTTTTTTCAATTCCATTCTCATTCAACTTTTTAATCTGTTAGATTTGTTCCTTATTATTTTAATAAACTTGAAAAAAAAACATTAATAAGCTATTTTCCAGCTCATTTTCCATAACATAACCAAATACCGGAAAGTGTTTTCCAACTTATTTTCCATGACACTATCAAAGATCGAAAAATAATTTACTTTCTCGAAATTCACTTTCTAAAAAAATCACTTTTCAAAATAAAACTACTTTCTTGCCAACAAACGAGGTTTTATTGATAAAATCACATTGCATATTATACTTCCTTGCAAGTGCATTGATCAACTCATATACAAACTCATTTGACTCCTTCATTTCTTCAATTCTAATGCATCTAAGTTATAAAATCACACTCAATTTCATCAAATGACAAATTAAATCTATTTCCCCAAATCTCAAACAAACCTTAAAATACAAATTATACATTAATACAACAAAGTTATCATTCTAAAACAAGTTGAACACTTAAATATATAAGAAAATTACAAATATTACAAACAAATTTTAATAAATTAACTTAAAGCATTAATGAGTTACAATAAAAATAAGAGGGTTTTCTTAGTGGAGCGAAGCTTTACAAGAAATAGAACCAAGACAGGGAAGTTAATGCTACTAGATAAAGGTCGGTTGACATCAACGAGTTGGGTGACCGAATTTGTGAGGGGCTGTCAAAATTGATGAGATGGGAGAAAGGAGTTGTTGTGATTCTAGTTGAATAAAAGAAAAAATAGGGAGAGGAAAGGGATTGTCGGGTTTTAATTCCTTTTAAAATTGTTGATAAAAATTTCATTAGTAATTTGACATGTCAGAAATGATGACAGAATTGTTGATGGAATTATTTTTAATTTTTTTTGTTCCATCGCTATTTTCATAAAAAAAAAATATGAAAAAAAAAAATTATGTCATGATTTTTATCAATAAGTAGTGATGGAATATTTTCCATTGGCATTTACGTTGCTTTTTTTCCAATTTTATAAAAAAAAACAAGTCCAAGCCAACAAAAGCACTACTCTTTAATTATCAAGTAATATCATTGTTAATTATGTCATTAATCTAGGTGATGATGATGAAGAGACACCTAATGTAAAAGTTATTAAACAAGGCTAGACTAATGAGGACAATAGAGCAGGCATCCATTTTTCTATAGAGCCTATTTTAGGTAAAATTATAATTGAATAAAATGGAGACCTTTTCATGTAATTAATATTTTGTCTCATAATGTTATTTATTTATATTAGATTATTTTAAGTTTTAAATTAAATGAAGATAACTTTGATTAATTAATTATCAAGTTTACCAATATTGAAGTTACTTGTTTGATAACATCTGCAATGAAAACATTGTTCGAAAAACTACCTTTTCAATTTAGTCAACTTCATACGCATCCTAAATGGATAAATATGGTAGATGCTTGGTGAGATAATTTTAAGGTTAGATAACTAAATAATCTCTACTTTGAGTTACTAGTTTTTCAAATTTAAAAATTAACTAATGTATGAAATTAATTAAGAAAAAAAATTGGTGGTGCGAGGGCAATGAGGTACTTGTCGTGGGAGTCTATGAAAACCACAGAACAGGTAAGTTTAAATAAACTAATATTATATTATTGTAAACTCATATTCTTTTATTTTATTACCTTCTTTTTGTTTAACAAATTTCAATAACAGGTTCCATGATCTATTGTACAATTCCCATAAATAATCAATTAGGAAAGTTAGCTCTAGTTATATTGAGAAGTGGAGAAGATATAAACTAAGACATGTCACCTAGAGTAATTGGGTATTGTTTCAACAATTTATGAAATCAAATAGTTTTAGAAAGTACTCTTGATCCAGTACACAAAACAAAAATAAAAAAACTTATGATTCGATGAGCAAACACATCGAAGAAGAGCATATGTTTGTCAACCATACCAAGCACCTGGTAAGAGCTCGTTGTTATGTATTTTATTATTTATATTTAAGTTTTAATTAAGTATTTATTTATGAGACTTTTAACAAACTATTTAATTTATTGGAAAACAACTTGGGGGTGAACTCCAATAGAGTTATATGAGGAAACTCATATAAAGAAAATGGGATAGGAGAAATAGAGAGAAACTTTATCGATACAAGAGCGAAAGTGTTTGTTGTAAGTCTTTTATTAGGTATCATTACCTTAATAATGTTTATTTACATCAATAATATGAAATATAATTGAGTTTAGTAATTTGACTTCCTTTTGTTTTGTTTTACAAAAGACATATAATGCCAACATGAATATGAAATTTAGCGAAGACACTTCAACCCATCATCCTCGTGACCTTCAAGTACTGTAGTTGGAGGCTGCTAAAATTCATGGACCTAATAGGAATAAGGTTTATGGTATGCCTATGACATCGGCCTAAGAAATGAGAGCGAGCCGAACTATTTTAATTGTAGACACATCATATTTTGGCCCAAGCAATGCATTGTAGAACTTTGATGAACTTGTTCAAAAAAAGGATTTAGAAACAATTGTTTGTTGAGATGTAGGATATTAGAGCATGAATGATAAAAGATCTCATAGAAGAAATGAGGGCAAAAATAAAAGTAGAACTTGAACAAGAAACTAGGATATGTTGGGCTCAAATGAGTGTATATATAGGTTTACCTTTTCCTCTCCCTCCTAGACCTTTCTCATCCCCTCCTAGACCTTCTGGTTTAGGATCTTAGAGATTTTAATATGTTGTTCATATATATATTTGTTTAAAAATTGATTGTGTATGGAATATTGTTTATCTTATTGTTGTGAGATATTTAAATGTAATGTGAGATTTATATAAGTACATTTTGTTCTCAATGTGTTTTTGTTGTGGTTTATTATAATTGTGGTTTGTTGCGAATTGTTGTATTAATTTATTATAGTGGTTGTTGTTGTTGTGTATTTAGATGAGAATTTTAGGCTTGAGGATTGTAACAACTAACAAGAGTAAAAATAATAATTTGAAAACATAAATGGAATTGGCAACGAAAACTTTTTTTAGCAATTTCATTGTCGATGAAGTTTTCGATAGAAAATGGGTGGGAAAGTTTTATTTTTTGACAAGAATATTTTATATTATTGAAGAAAACAAAAATCCTAAGGAGATGTTGTCCAACAATGTGTTTCCATTGGCAATGCAAAATACCAAAAGAATTTAGCCTAAGTGCTAACGAAATATTTCATTAGCATTTTTCTATTTTCTGATAGTGTAAAGTATGTATCCGTGTATAATATTTAAGAAAGTTATATATTAGGATATATCAATATATAATATATTTAATATATTAATGTATATAATTTATATTTAAAATGTTTTAATTTATATAAAATTGATAGAAAATATGTTATGAAATTCAACTTCTTGTTATATCATACTAAAATTGATATAAAAATTTTATAGAATATTTTAGTTATTAAATTTTCGTTTTATATTAAATATCATAAAAAATTATCTTCCTATTCATTTTTTATAATCAAATTTTGGGAAATAATATATTTTCCTAGAATACGTTTTTTATGAGATTCATTTTAAAAAGAATCAGTTTTCGGACAAACAAATGGAACTTTGATTGTTAGTTAGGGTAATGGAACTATCGTTAATTCTTGTGCTTTTCCAAGCCAGGTAAAGATAGATAGCCAGTAAAAAAGCCACGACGGAGAGTGTAAGAAACAACGAGTGAATACAAAAGAAGGGGGTGCAAATTGTAGTAGACATGTAATATATAATTAATTTTCAAAAGATAAGAAGGAAATATCCCTTCAATAATACAAATTGTCAAAAGACTTGTGAAGACTCTCTCTCTCCAAACTTCTTCCGTTGCAAGTTTCGATACCCACTTCCATGTCAGAAGATCACATAAACCAGAGAGATCCACCAAAGCTTCTACAATCTGCACCACAAGGTCATGAACAAGAATGGGGGGAGCTAGGGCTTCAGGCTGTTGATGATCAAGAAGAGTGCAGAACAGTGCCAGCCTCTAGTGACCACAAGATACCAACCATTCAAAGCTGCCCGCCAACACCACCCTCTATTGACCAGGCTGTTGATGATCAAGAAGATTGCAGAACACCAACCTCCAGCGACCACAAGATACCAACCATTCAAAGTTGCCCACCAACGCCAAGAAAGAAGGTGCAAGTTTTTGCGCATAAGAGAAAAACTCCAGAGTTTTTCGAAACTACAAACAAAGATGAGGTAGAATCGTTTTTTCGATCAAGCTTTGAGATACCTAGTCGTGTCAATCAATCTCGTCCCATGAAAAGAAGATGCAGAAGTTATTAATCAAGATTTTAATTCTCTACTGTCTTAAATCTCCTCATTTATGTGTATATATTATGTTGCCAGATTTTCCAATTTTTCATGAATGAATTATATAAGTACTGCGTATCTAGCCAAAAACACCTGATTATATACATAATACATGGGATCTCATAGAGATAAGAATGAATCGCCCATGATTTGATATAAATAAAATACCAGTCACTGTTTAATCAATGATCATCTTGTCATTAAAACAGTAATTTTTCTCTCTTTAATTAGCTACTCTCTTAGTACAGGACAATCTTCATGTTTCTTTCAGAACAAAATTGCGTGTTAATTTGTTCTGTTCGGCACGGATAAGTGCAAATGAAAAGGCAAAAAGGAAGACAGAGAGAACTAAAAACTGCAGCTTGGACGTTATGTATTTTCCTGATGAAGATCGAAGGTCATGCCAGCCAAGAGAATGAAGCTTCGGTGTGCATTTGGCATTGTGCGGTGGCTTTTGCAGTTTTGGTTTGGAATTTTTTTTTTAATAAAAGCTATAAATTATAGTTTTCTAAATCAAAATTAGGTGAACCACACCGCACGATATATATAAATAAACAAAGCCTTAACTCTTTCTACTCAATATATATCCTTCAATGCATAGTAATTTCTTCAAGATATTATCTTGCTCTTCGATGAACTGGATGTTGAATCTGCAAAACTAGGAAGTCCTCTCTCACTCACTTTACAGAAACCCTATGATCATAAGTCAGCAAGGGTGGAAGAATTATATTGATGTCTAAAGAGAGAAGAAGAGGGAGATGATCAAATGTGGATGTGGAGGTGTTGGAAGCTGGATTCCTTCACCTAAAGGTATTGTCTATATTTACTAATGTCAAGAGCTTGAATGCTTGAATGTTGCTGTGGAGGGGCATTACGAACTGCTGCTCCAGAGTAGATCTGTGTCCCTGAGCCAGGAAGCGCAGGGTGTTTGTTCTCGACCTGCTGCACCAGAGTAGATCTGTGTGCTAGGCATGTTCGAACATGGCAAATTTGTTGCCACTCGACCGGACCAATGACTAAGAATATCTCCCGGGCGTGCAGCCCGAACTGGAAAGGAGGAAGCAGGCCACAAATACAAAAATATATGCCTACTTTTTGATTGCGCACTTCTGACTGGTTCGATGCCATGGTTATTCTGTCAGTGATATAAAATATATATTTTTTATTTTTTTAATATTAAAATAATTAAAAAATTAAAATTTAATAACAATAAATTTAATCGAAATTTATATTTTTATTACTATAACCAGCGTACCCGCCTAGTAATACAATAAATACTATAAAAAAAAAAAAAGGACATGCACTGAGTTAGAAATAAAATAATAAATTTATGTGACATTCAAGCATATCAATTTAACAAGAACGTCAATATCTAATTAATAGACAATAATATTAATATACGTTAAAAATATCAAGGTCATTTTTACTTTTATCCTTAATAATTTTTAGATTTTTTTAAAATAATTTATAATTCAACATTGATTTAATGTTGATGAGGCTATAAAAATCATAGGGAATATTCTTAAAAGAATTATTATTAAAGATCCATGTAGTTCATTCATAGGTGTTTTATAACATTCATTTTCAGACTGTATCGGCTTCCTTTTTAATGGATATCTTTAAGGGTTGTAAATCTTCTCTTAAATAAATACATGCACAAAGTCCCTTAGAAACCCCTAGAGGTATTGTTGGGGAACCCTCCAAAGATCAAGTTAGTATAGGATTTTTTGTGTCATAAAAAGACATTAATGAAGGGATTAATGAGCTTTTACGAAGATAGAGAAGGAGAAGGAGAAGATGTAGATGTAAAGGAAGAAAAGAAGGAATGTGTTTATGTCTAAAAGCATAAGGTTTCGAACCATTTTTTTGTATACTCAAACTTACTTTTATATTATCTATCTTAACTTACTTCATACGACATGTAAGGAGTAGAGATGTAATCTCGTAATAGTAAAATAATGTTATTATATTGTTCGTGTCATCACATCTCATTAATATAAGCATGGACTATATGTTCATAATTAATGAGATGTGATGAGTACTATAATCACTAACCCAGAGCCAGAGTAAGGGAGGCTTAGAGTGGGGTTACTTTTTACCTATATGCTAAACCTAAGAAGAATTGGATTCAATTATATGCTAAACCCATGTGTATTTGGGTTCAGTTTATATGTTAAACCTAAGTGTGATTGAGTTCAACTGTAGATTGAACGCAAGAGAAGTTGGGTTTAACTGTACGCTGAACCTAGTTGTGGTTAGGTTCAATTATAGACTAAAAACTCAAGAAGAGTTGGGTTCTGTTGTACGATGAACCCGAGTGTATTTGGGTTCAACTTATATGTTGAACTAGTTGTGGTTGGGTTCAACTATAGGTTGAACCGAAGAGAAGTTGGGTGTGGACACGTCATGACCCAACTTAGAGTTGGGCACAGGTGTACTTCGGCCTAATACAAGATTGGGAGTGGAGAAAACATAACCTCATTTTGGATTATGACTTTTGTGTGATGGCCTTTAAACATGAGAGGTTTTTTAGAAAACCAGGACCCATTAATTGTGTATTAAATTTTATAATTTGTTTTGATTTATTGTTTATGGAGTTATCAAAATTTCATAACTCATATCGCGAGTTTTGAGGGTTAGCTAGGTTGAATCAAGTTTTTTTTTATTTTTTTTAATTGAATATTTTGTTTCAATTTAATCATTCAACATTGTGTTGATTAAAAATTAGACTTTATATTTTTTCTTTCTTTCTATGGACTTATTTCTTGATTCGGATTTGGTAGTTTAAACTAGATTGGCTCGAGTTATTTTTTTTCTTTTTTATTTGATTTTCTTTTTCAATTTCATCATTTAACATTGAGTTGAGTAGAAATTAAAATTTTTATTTATTTTTTTATTTTTTTATGGAGTTATCGTGATTTCCTGATACAGGTTTAACAAATTAATTCAAATTGACTCGATTTATTTTTTTTCCTTTTTTATTTAATTTTTCTTTTTCAATTTCATCATTCAACATTGGGTTAATTGAGAATTGAGCTTCATAATTTTTTTTATTTGCTTTCTACATAGTTACCCTGCTTTCCTAATCCAAGTTTGGTGATTTAACTCAAATTGACTTGAGTTATTTTTTGTCATTTTTTATTTATTTATTTTATCAATTTAATCCTTCAACATTTGGTTGATTAGGAATTCAGCTTTATATCTTTTTTTATTTTTTTTTTCTATGAGGTTGTCAATATTTTATGATTCGGGCCATGAGTTAGGCTAGTTGACTTAAGTTTTTTTATTCTTTTTTTAGTTGAATTTTTTTCAATTTTATTCTTCAATATTGAATTGATCAAGAATCAAGCTTTATAATTTGTTTTGAATTGTATTATTGTCTCATGACTCAAGTGGTTTCTTCTGTTCTTTTCAATTTTTTTTATTTTATTATTGGGTTGATTGAGAATTGAGTTTCATTATTTATTTTGATTTGATTTCTATGAAATTATTTCAATCTCATGACTTAGGTTTGACATATTAATTTAAGTTGATTCGGCTCATTTTAATTACATCCTTAACATTGAGCTTATAAAAAATTGAGTGCAATAATTATTTTTATTTTAAACAAAGCCTAAACTCTTTCTACTCAATATATCCTTCATTGCATAGTAATTTCTTCAAGATATTATCTTTCTCTTATTGGATCAAGTGGAAGTTGAATCTACAAAACTAGGAAGTCCTCTCTCACTCACTCTACATAACCCCTATAATCATAGGTCAGCAAGGGTGGAAGAATTACATTGATGTCAAAAGAGAGAAGAAGAGGGAGTGATATAAAATATTTTTTAATTTTTTTAATATTAGTATATTAAAATAAATAAATAAATAAAATTTAATAATAATAAATTTAAGTGAAACAGTCCTTATTATGGGTTTCGATTCTGTACCCGCTTGGTAATACAATAAATAGTATCAGTATAAAGTATAAACAGCATCGATGTTATTATAATAATTACCACTACCATCATTATTTTTATTACTAATTTCACAATTTTATTTTATTTTATTACCATTATAGAGTGTTTTTACTTTAACATGTGCATATGTAGACATTCAAATAAAAAAACAATACGTACAAAAAAAAAAAAGGACACGCACTCGGTTAGAAATAAAATAATAAATTTATGTGATATTCAAGCATATCAATTTAACTAGAACACCAATATCTAATTAATAGAAAATAATATTAATATACATTAAAAATGTCAAGGTTTTTTTTTACTTAGATCCTTAACATTTTTTAGATTTTTTAAAAAATAATTTATCATTCAACATTGAATTTACTGAATATTGAACTTTATAATTTATTTTTATTTTTTTATAGGATTATCATAGTTTCATAACTCATATAGCGAGTTTTGTGGGTTAGTTAGGTTGAATCAAGTTTTTTTGTTCTTTTTAAAATTGATTTTTTTTTTAATTTCATCATTAAATATTGGGTTGATTGAAAAATAAACTTTATATATATATATATGGAGTTATCATGGTTTCTTGATTTGGGTTTGACAGTTTAACCCAGATTAACTCGAGTTATTTTTTTGTCCTTTTTTTTTATTTGATTTCCTTTTTAATTTCATCATTTAATATTGGATTGATTGAGAATTAAGTTTCATAATTTTTTTATTTTTTTATTACGGATTTATCCTGGTTTCCTGATTCAGGTTTGATAGTTTAACTTAGATTGACTCAAGTTTTTTTTTTTATCTTTTTTTTTTTCATTTTAATCCTTTGACTTTGGGTTGATTAGGAATTGAGCTTTATAACTTTTTTATTTCCTTTATATGAGATTATCACTATCTTATGACTTGAGTCACAGGTTAAGTTGGTTGACTTGGGGGGGTTTATTCTTTTTTTAGTTGATTTTTTTTTTATTTTATCCTTCACTATTAAGTTGATTAAGAATCAAGCTTTATAATTTATTTTGGTTTGTACTCTATGAGGTTATTCCGGTCTCATGACTCGGGTGGTTTCTTGTGTCCTTTTTAATTGATCTTTTTTTAATTTCATCATTGGGCTAATTGGGAATTGAACTTCATAATTTATTTTGATTTGATTTCTATAGAGTTATTCTGATATCATGATTTAGGTTTGACAAGTTAACTCAGGTTAACTCGACTCATTTTCTTAATTAAAATTTATTTTCAACTTCATCCTTAACATTGGGTTAATCGAAAATTGAATTCAATAAAAAAAAAAATTTTGTTTTTTATAGGATTGTCAAAGTCTCAAAACTTGGTTAGCGGTTTGACAAATGTCTTGATTTTTTTTAATTAAACTATATTTTTATCAATCGTTCGGATTATTTTTGAACATGTTGAGTCGACCAGCTCACATCAAGTCAATCATCATATAGTTTAAATTTTTTCTGTTAAACAATATATTAACAACACCTTAATATTTTTTACGGAAAAAATAATAATTTGATCAACAATGTCACAACTTTTTTTTGGGTTATTCCCCTAATTCATCTTCTTTCTTTTCAAAATAAAAATAAAATAAAATAAATACTGATATTTTGGCAAAAGCAAGCTGGGAGAATTTCACATGTAAAAAAAAGTAATCTACAATTTTGGATGAAATCGATAGCCTAATTGCACCTTATTTTACCCAAAATTAGAGAAACAAATGCAAATTCAAGGTCAAGTAACATGATTATTGAACGAATCTGCACAAAAATTAAGCCTAAGGATATAATTAGATTTTAATAAGCCAATTTAACTTAATCATGGGCCAAATTAAAGTTTAATTATATTTGGGAATTAATTTTGATCCAATTGAAGGATTTAGTTAGATACAAGGACTTAATTATACTTTAAATTGGTCAAATTAATTTTATTACGAGCTTAATTGGTGAAACAATAAGTTTGGGAACCCAATTTGAGCTTAATTAAGAAAATTGAAATTTTAGGAGACTAAATTTAATTTTTACTAAGTCAATTGATTAGAATTAGGGATAAAATTGTAAAAAAAATCAAAGTTTTAGAGTCAATTAAGGGCTAAATTAAACTCTAGGGACCCAATTGGTTGAAATCAAGAGTGAAATTAAAGAAAATTAAAAATTTAATGGTCAATTAAGGGTCAAAATACATAAATCCAATACCAAGAACCAAAATGAAAAAGACATTGAAATTTAGGGCTGAAATTAAAATTCTTCAAAGGCAAAATTGAACAACATTGAATGTTTGAGGCCAATCAGAGATGTAATTAAGAAAAATCATATGTCGAATAATTAAAATGAACTTTATCAAAACAATACAGTTTTGGGTTAGCTATTCATCTTCTTCTTCCTGAATCATATAATTATATTTTATAATTAAACCTAAAACTTTTTCTTTTCCTAACAACACCTCTCGGGAGGCAATTTTAGCAACGTTGTTTGATGTTGCCCCACGACACACAACGTAGTGTAAACAATGATGTAGTAAATACTTGATTATAAAATTTTTTAAAAAAATCACAATGAAGTAGAAAAAATAAAAAGTTCATAACTATATGAAATAATCTACCTCTTATTGGGATATTTCTGTGAGAAAATGTTTGACTCAAGGTCCCATATCATTGCAGAAAACAGAGGATTATGTCAGTAACTTCAGGGGAAGTTTTTGTTGATTACCCCTTTGATAGGATTAGAACATCATAGACGGTGCATGTAAAGGATAAAATAACAGTGGAAAATTTAGGCAAATCTGAGCATGCTTTGCTACTTTTACCCCACGTGGCCTTTCAATGCTAAGGTAACTGACACTTGTCCCTCTCACATGTCCAACCGTGGTAACTCTCACCACTTTTAAATGTAGGCATAACTAAAACTGTTGAAATTACTTTGTAGACTCGAATATAAGGAGCACAAGAGAGGGTGAAGGCAAAAAAATTGAGTGAAAATGGCTCCAAAGCGTCGAGGAAAGGAGGTGGTGGGAACTGTGTTGAGGTCTACAAAGAAAGTTGTTAAAGAAACTGTGCAAGTTGCTGCTATTGAAAACGACAATCAAGAATCAACACAAGATCAAGACCAAAATGGTGAACCCGAGGATATTGATACTCCTGCATTGGAGACATTCAGAACCATTCCTGTTGATGAGAAGGTACACGAGGAAGAAGACCGAGTAATTGAAGTTTCAGTGGAAAAGCCCGACAAGGAAGCTGCTATAGCTGATTCTCAAGAACATATACGAGGGCCATCAAAAGAAGAGGAGAGACAGGAGGACCAAACACGTGAAGTTTCACTAAGAAGAGCCCTAAAAGTTCTCATCAAAGGTGATATTTCTTCAGGTGCTGCTTCTCGAGGTCAGCAAGAAGAGCCATCAAGGGAAGATGAGATCAGGAAGGAGGACCAAACAGGTGGAGTTTCAGTAGAAGAGCCATCTAAAGAAGACCCAAAAGAAGATGCAGCCAGTGCTGGAGATCAAGGAAAAAAGCTAGGACCCAAGAAGGTAAAACGACGGCGGCAAGGAAGGATCAGAAACAAGAAGGGAAATGGGAGATTGGGAGGAAAAAGAAGAGAAAAAGGGGAACAACAGAGAGTGATCCTGTTTGCAAGAGGTGTGTGTTTAGGGTACTGAAGCAGGTGCACCCAGATCTTGGGGTATCATCAATGGCAATGAGTATGATTAACAGCTTGATGAATGACATGTTTGAGAGGATTGCTGAAGAGGCAGCAAAGTTTTCAGACGTCTACAGGAAACGAACAACACTGTCATCAGGGGAGATTCAAGGAGCAGTGAAGTTGGTTTTGCCTGGAGAGCTTGGAAAACATGCCATCGCCGAGGGGTCCGAGGCTGGTACTAACTATATATCGCATGGGACTAAACGGTCCAAGTCCTGGCGAGCCTTGTCATAAGTTAATCTTGGTTAGGGAAACTGGCTTTGATCATCTCTTGTATAATTTCTTTCTCCCGATCACCAATGGCTACTCCCAGTTTGTGACTCGTATAATAGGTTTTGTTGCAATCTTTCCCTTTTGTACATATCAAAAACACCTTTTGTTGTCAGGAACTCATTGCTTTAATTTCAAAAATAGTAATAATAAATAAATAAATAAAAACTCTTCCATTTCATGCATTGTAATTTGGCTCTATTGGTTAATCTATCAACCCTTCTGTAATTTAGTTGAATTCCCTTAATTTGGTTCTATTAGTGAATCCATATTTAAGATGTTTGCTAACCATACTAGAAGCCGTACCTTCTAACAATTATCTTAGATTTGTAATCATTTTACTTAATTATTTTTCTTGAAAATTTGGACGAAAAATACTTTGTCGATGTTGTGAAAAATTTAGAAATATCATATTATTTACTGATTATATCAAATTTGATTATCAAACTTTTGATTGCTATATATATTTTGTTTTGAATATTTATTTTTCAATTTCATCCCTTAAAATTTAATTTTTATATTAATTTTAGTCCTTATTTTATAATTGTTATTTATTTTTTCCTTATCATTTTTTTTATTGAAATTTTTTATTTATCAAGAAAAAAAAAAGGTTCATTGGCAACAAATTAAACCTTCAACACTGACACAAGTCACTCCGTATAGAAAAAGACACATTAATGCTTTCAACAGCATGGTTAAAGGGTATTTTTTAATGTTAGGAGGCGCCACACACGCTGCCTGAAATGCTCAAATGCCTATTAGTATTGTATACACATTTGACACATTTGTCCTTTTATATATACATATAAATTTCAAATTGTTCATAAGCTGACATAGTAATAACAAAAAATATCTTAACTCTAGTTTTCAAAATTTTGCTTTTAAGAGCATTTTAATCTTTTTACCCTGCTTTTTATTTATTTTTTATTTTGTATATGTGATCAAATATCAAATTTTTTCTCTCATGATATTATAATAACAAAAACAATTCTTATGAAAATATAAAAATGTTCCTGGAGCCTAGTTTTTTTTTTTCAATAATATTATAGGTATTTTATTATGCAATTCAAATGAAAAAAAAAATCTCACTTAATTTAATAATATCTAATGAATAATGTAAAAATCTTTAATACCCTTGAAAGTTAATGTTATTTTTTTTAAGTGGAATGAACAAACCATCATTAAATTAATATCCCTAGTTTAGTTACAGTATTTTTTTTTTTCAAAGTCAATTAGATGCTTTTAATAGCTTTAACTTGGATTATATCTAATCTCTTCTTTTTTTTCCCGACTTTCTTCGTCCCACTTCAACTATTTATTTTTGGATTTTCAATTATTCATAAAAACATAATTTATTAATTATTAAGGTGTTCATATCCTCAAAAATATATTTTCTTTGAAAAAAGTACAAAACCATGTATTTTTAAATAAAAATAATTAATCAAATATACAAAAATCATTTTTTAATTTGTGGTCAAATCAAAATAAGAGGGAAGAAGTCTGTTCTGATCCCACAATGTAAAAGTTAGGGTTTTTTTTCTTTTATTTTCGTTCTTTCAAAATACAATTAAAACTCTAGTTATTAAATATCGCCTCGCCTGGCACGGCTAATCGATTCTAAACCCCATATCAAAGCCTAGCTTGTTCCAGGTTTTGCAATAAATAAAGAGAAGTTAATTTGGTATAACTTCATGGAAAAAAAAAAAACTATTTCTCCGAAAAAATTTGTTTAAAATCTATTATTTTTTTTAAAAATTAAAATAATATTTTAAAAAAATTAAACTAAAAAATAAAATTAACCTAATATTTTCATAACTCTAATCTTATGAGAGATTGTCCTGTTTGTTTTTATATTTTAAAAATATTTTTAAAAAAATTTAAATTTTTTTAATAATTTTAGATATTTTAATATATTAATATCAAAATTAATTTTTAAAAATAAAAAATATATTATTTTAATATATTTTTAAATAAAAAATATTTAAAAAACAATCACATTTATATTCTCAAACAAAATCAGATTTAATACCACGTAACTGAAAAGCCAGTCAAACAAGTTGCTATACCAGACCGGTTTTGAGAATAAAAAAAAATCGGAGTTTTGGTTTTGAAGAATTTTCAAGACAAGAACAGTGGAACTCGCACCTAACAAAACAAATGCAGATAGATGCTCTGAGACAGTCCTATCTTCTTCTACATGGACCCAAACGAGGTGTTGCATCACCTTAACACATCCCCTGGCCATTAAATTCAACATTAATTTACCTAACAATCATTGCATCCCCTTCTCGATGCACATAGATACACTATCCATGGCTATCTGTTTCTGGCCATGTTAATCTCTCTCTCTCTCTCTCTCTCTCTCTCTCTCTCTACCATAATTCATACAACTCTTGACCTGCAATGAAGCTCCACAACCGCAAACTACAAGTACCATTCAACGATGCACCGTTCGAACACCCCATCACTCCCACTTTCCAAACCTCTAACTCCACCATGTCACCGCCACCGTTCAAAGAACCAACCACCATACCACCGCCAACAACAACTTTACAGCTACAACAGCAACAACAGTTTTATTCACGCCCAGGGTTTGACCCGTCTGTAGCCTTAACAATTCTATTTCTCTTAATAGCTCTCTTCTTCATGGGATTCTTTTCAATCTACACCCGTAAGTTCTCCGTCAACCCATCATCATCATCGTCATCAGAGGGTTTCTATAATTCTCACAGACAACGCGGCACGGGCACACCAGGGCCAGCAAGTACATCCAGCCGTCCATCAAGGGCTTCTACCAGCTCACGAATTACTCGAGGTCTTGACCCACAAGTTGTCAACTCACTGCCGGTGTACTCTTATTACCATGGTAATGTGAAGTACCAGGTTGAGTGTGCTATTTGCTTGGGTGAGTTTGAGGAGAAAGAGGCTGTTAAGATGATACCAGAATGTCATCACGTGTTTCACTTGCAGTGTATTGACACGTGGCTTGCGATGCACGTGACTTGTCCTGTTTGTAGAGGGGCTCACTTCGTTCATGAGAAGGGCGGCGGTAACGATGGTTTGGGTGTGATTCAGGAGAGGGTTGATCAAGGTGCGAGTCAACCAGATGGTGACACGTCATTGGAGGTGAGGGGAGAACTAATAGGTGTTCAAGCCTAGGGGAGAGAATTTTGCTGCAAAGAGCATCTAGCTTGTGAATAGGTTTTGTTGAATGAATATAATTGTAAATATTTACTAAAAAAGTTTTTTCTTTTCTTTTTTTATTATAAAATAGTGTTTCTAACTTAAAATTTGTTAAGCAAATGGAAGCATGAATGTTAAGTGAGGTACTAAGTTTATTAATTCCTTAAACTTCGAATTTAGTTGATGTAATTATGCCTTAATTAGAGTTAACATAGACAGTCACATACATAGGAAGGAAGAACCTGTTTTTTATTCTCAGATAGTACAGGCAATATAATATATATTGATGCAGGTCTCGTGATTATTTATGATAATTTTGGTATTTTACTCCTTCGGTTTGTATACTCTTTTTCTACTGCTTTTTTTTTTTTTCCTCCTGTGAGTACTAGCCTTCTTCTCGAGTGGAAAAGGCTGACAATTTGACCACAGTTTTGCTTCCAGTGAGAATGTGTTTGAAAGTATAATAATGATGATAATTTAAAATATTTTTTATTTAAAAATATATTAAAATAAAAATATTTTATTTTTTTTAAATTTATTTTTTTATTAGCATATTAAAATGATATAAAACCATAAAAAAATTATTTTTAGTAAAAACAAATTTAAAATTTAAGGGAATGCGATTTCTCAAACATGCTTTTAAAAAATAATATTTTAATTTACTTTGTTTTTATAGGAATAGTAGGTTTTATAAACATGTTTTTTTTATTAAAACATCTTGATTATAAATCAAAAATTTTATATATGTATTTAATTAATTAAAACAAGAATTATTTATACTAATAAGTATTAAAAAAAAAGTATTAACTCATATGTTTGACTTGTTTTATTGCTGGTCATATAATGTTTGTTTTAAGCAAAAAATGAATATATAAATGTTATTAACGTGTTTTTTTGACATTAAAAAAATATAATTGTGAATAAAAAAAACTAATGATTACATAAAATAAAATAAAGTGATGATCATATATACTAATAAATGCAAAAAAAAATAAATTAACACAACACCATGTGTTGGATTTCAAATTGATTTTTAACGTAGTAGAAAACTAAAACAATGTTATGAGTACTTTTAGCTTTATTATGATTCTTTTAATTGAGAAATGTCAAAACATGTTTATGATAAGCGAAAATAAATCTTAGAATGTATAAACCCATAAAATAAAATAAAAAAAAGTTGCTAATATCAATCAAATTATAAAATAAAAATATAATCATTCCTATAAAACTAAAATATATGATATTTAACCTCATCTTTTTCCTTTTAATGCACATGTGTTTTTTTTTTTTTATCTTAAAGGTCACTTTTTCTTACCAAAAACAAATAATTTTTATTTTCATAAATATATCATGAAAATAAAATTTATTTACATAAAGCATAAATATATATATATACATATATACATATATATATAAATGAATTAGAATAATTTTTTGAAACATTAAATGCATCAATTGTTTTTTAAATAGTTATTTAAAAAATGCAAAACAATAATCTAAAAAAATCAGAGAGAAGAAGGGTATTAATTTAAATATAAATTTTTTTAAAAAAATATAACATATAAAAAATTTATTAATTTTTTATTTAAAAAAAATCAAACGTTAATGAACTTAGCAAATTAGGCTCACATGCTTGGCTAATTTTGAAAAGGAAAAATGTGTGGGCCTCCAGGCAGGCTTGTTCATGTGAGCCTATTTTTTATTTGAAAACATTATCCGCCTTAAATGTTTTTGAAAAAAATAAAAAGATAGACCATGTGTCGCCTGCCTACTTCTTTTCATATTCCAAACACAGTGATGTACAAAAAATCAAGGTTTTTGGTTTTTTGACCAAGAAACACATTTTTAACCCATACACCTTGATAAACTTGTATATGACCTTAAATAACCCAAAAAACTGTTCATAAACCCAAAATCAACCTAAAACCAAAAAACTTATAGAACTCAAATATATTATTTTAAGTGATAGGAAGACCAAATAATACTTATATGAGAGTCTACTCATCCAATGAAACTCATTGATACTAAGATCGATCTTTTTGTGGTCTAAATTCATGTCAATCGAGACTTCTCTATACCACTGGAATCAAGTGAGCTTCTCTCTTCTCTTTCAAACCAAGAACTAAAAAAATAAAAATAAAATAAAGTTTTGTAATGAAAATGAGATTTTAAAGACCAAAAGGACCAAAAAATTTTTGGAAAAAATAAGAACCAAACTAGACTTCTTTTTGCAAACTTTAAGGTTGCTACCTATGTTCCTCGCTTTTCCCATGTTGGTCCTTCATCTTTCAATCATGCCCTTGTTTAACCAATTAAAGCCAATTGACCATAAATTTAGACATAAAAAGGCTTAATTAAGAGGAAAAAAAAACTTGAATGACCAAAATAAATAAATAAAATCATTGTAGAAGTCCATAGTGAATTGTGAGAATATGAATAATAGCATAGGAAACAATATTTTCCCCATGTCTTTTGGAGTTTCTTTTTAGTTATTTGACACGCGCTTCATTGAGAGTTGAATAATTTTTCATACATGTTTTTTAAGAAATCTGGAGAGTCTGTTGGCCAAGATGTCCAGAGAAATCTGGAGAGAAAAAAAATTAGTGGGAAACTCGATAGCAATACGATACAAGTGACAGAAATACAATAAGAAAAAGCAGAGTTCTTTGGGGAACAATCCAGCATGTTTGAAGATGAAGAGGTGAATGAAAGGATATTTGGGATGGATGCCTAACCTTTGGAAACAAAGGGAAGTCATATCATAGTTGAGAAGAAGGTTGTTTTGGAGGCTAAAAAATTGTCTTTTACTTGTAAGTCAAGAGTGTGGTTAAGAACCATATCTTGAGTAAGAGCATGTAAGTCATTTGCTGGGAAGTCTTGTTTAAGAGGAGGAGGATTGGAAGAGGAAGCCATGAGAATCAAGGGAAGGAGTAATGTTTGTGATTTGAATGGTATGGTGAGCATGTTTATGATCAAGTTCTTGTTGCCTTTTATATGCTCAACAGGGAAGGTGTATTTGAAAAACCACTTGGCTAATCTCAGAAGCTATGGATGAGGAAGCATCTTGCACTTGAACTGTAGCATTTTTAGAAAGGAGGAACAATCCATAACAACTGTAAAGTGATAAGCTGCTAAATAAAACTTAAATTTTTGGATGCCATACTTTACAACTAAGATTTCCTTGAAAATGGAGTGGTAGTGGGTTTCTGACTCTTTAAAAGACCCACTTTTTTAGCCACATATGTTTCGGTGGTCATCTTTGTCTTCTAGGAATACAACACTCTAATATTTGTCATTTGCATCAGTTTGGAGTATGCGTTGTCATGTTGATGGAATGACTAAAGCAAGTAAATTTTTTATGGTTGTCTTTAATTGTTTGACAACTTGAGTCTATTTATCTCTCCAAAAGTCAAGAGTCAACATCTTTCTTGAGCATGAGTTGAAGTGGCTTTGTTATTTATGCAACTTTGGGGATAAAATTTCTAAGATATTGGACAATTTTCAAAAACTGTTGGACTTGTTTTCTCATGAGGGGGCCATCTGAAAATTTTTGGAGTTCTTCAGCTATACAGGTGTTAGGTGTTATAAGCAATATCTGTAAAGATCATGCCAAGAAATTCCATTTCCTTTTGATAGATGCGCTTCTTACTTTCAAAAAGCATGATACCATGTTGATGAACAATTTCTGCAAGCTGCTTTAACAAAGTAGCATGTGACTTCTCATCTTTTAAGAAAAGTAACACATCATCAATGTAGATTAAAGCTAATTGAAACATATGTTCAAATACTTTAATCATGGCCTTTTGAATAATGAGGGTGCCATTTTGAGACATGTTGTTAACCAATTTTTTACCCATCTTTTCGATAAATTTTTTTTGAAATAACAAATAATGAAAAATAATGAAAATCCAAAAAATATATTTTTTAATATATTTGCATCGTTTTGAGCATTTTCAACATCATCTCAAAAGAATTTAAATTTTCAAAGATCTTTGGAACACGTTCGACTTTGAACGCGTTATTTTTAAAAACATCGATTTTCCTCATTCGAGTTGATGTTGATAAGAAAAATCCAACAAAATAAGAAAAATCAAATTTACAAAAAAAAAAAAACAAAGAAAGAAATTGAGGGACTAAGTTTGAAGACCAAACAATATTTTGCCTATAAATAGTAGTCTTTAACACACACAAAAAGGTGGAGGGAAATTTTAAAAGAAAAAACACAAAAAAAAAAACATAAACCTAAATCCATCTCTACCCACTCAACCCTTCTCCTTTCTCCTAGAGTTACCGCTCCCCCCCTCGGCGGACCATCTCTTTTCCCTCATACTACCTCATTAGGCTCCCCTATCCCAACCAACAAAAAAGGCCTTCATTCTCCCTCTTGAAAAAATAAAGCCGCAGCTCCCATCTCTCAAAACCAACATCCTTGAACCTTTTTGTCTCTCTTTTCAAGCTAAAGCCTTTGCCCCTAAAACCATTTTCCCCCCGGCTATCTGACCCTGAGCACTTCTCACCACCCCCATTTCCACAAAGCCCCCTCATTTTTCCCTTCTCCAAACCAGAGAGCCTTCACGCTCCCCTTCCACCTCAACTGCCAACCACACCTAAGGCCCCTACTCTCAATAGTTTCCCTTTTCTTCTTACTCTCTTGGCCAACTGCCGCTCACCCTATCTTGGTCGACCCCGCTTCCTCATAACCGAGACCAGCCCCACAACGACTCCTTTCTTTCTCAGGCTGAACATAGTGGTAGCCCCTGTTATTTTCTTTCCAATCTTCAACGGTGCCCACAGACAACTTCTAACAGCACCTATAATCACTCTTTATGCCTCCGACAGTGACACCCCTCTCGTCTATTCCTCTTCCTTGCCGACAACCTGAAACAGAGAAGAAAGCGAAGCCCAAAAAACAGATATATGAGAAGCAGATCTTAAAAACAAAAACTAAAAAGGAAAGGGGACAAAGCTTATTGTTGTGTTTTTTTTTTTTTTTAGGTGATAATGCTTCTTACCGTCGGTGCAAAAGGGGAAATGAGGAGAAAACATCCCAGATTCGCCCATCTTTTGGGTTGTACTTGCAGCGGCGCGTGAACCCATGAGCCGCCAGTGGTGGTGGCGTGTAGAGAAGATGCGTCGCCACTGTTCCTGAAGTGCCAGAAGTCTTCCCAGCACTGCTCTGAATTTTAGGGGGTTTATTTTAGAAATTTTAAATTTTTTAATGTACTATTTGTTTAGTTTTTTGAATTATTGTAATTTGTAGTGTGTAAATGTGGATGTAAAAAAGAAAAAAAAAAAAAAAAAATATAGCATAAGTGAATGTTTTTATTTTTTGCATGGATGTTTTTATGATAAAACCTCAAAGACAAAAGAAGAATTTAATGTTTTGATTTGATCATGGTTAAAAATTATGAACTTACATGTAACTCTTATTTTTAATATCCAATGAAAAACAAAATTTTCAAAACTTCTTTTAACACATCAAAACCATGAAGCAGCTTACCTCATGTAGAGTGCACTAGGGGTGTTAATACCTTCCCTAGCCACAACCAATCCTTTACTCGTGAATCTTTGACAAGAACAGTATATCTAGGTTTTCTAGTAACCATCAATGAAATACTAGGTGGCGACTCCCAAGAAAAAATCAAACGAACAATCACCAACAAACGCTCGCGGCTGACGTATGACAGAATGGCAACTCTAATGAAATACTAGGTGGCGACTCCCAAGAACAAATCAAACGAACAATCAAACAAAAAATTGTCATGAAACATTGTGCGACTGACGTGCGACAGAATGGCGACTCCACTAGGGAGTCGCCTTTCTGTCGCATGTCACCTGTGCGACGTCAGCTGGTGATTTTCGTTCATTTGCTTGTTTGGCTCTTTGGGAGTTGCCACCTAGTATTTAGTTCAAGGTTACTAGGAAACCCGGATATTCTGGTCTTTATTAGAGATTCACGAGTAAAGGATTGGTTGTGGTCAGGGAGGTATTAGAACCCCTACTTGAGGTAAGTCGCTTCATGATTTGATGTAATTTAAAAGGTTTTGAAAGTTGTCTTGCCAGTGATTTCTTAAAAAGAGAAGAAAAGTTCTCCTTGGTAAGGAGATTCCTATCTTATATGATAAAAAAACTTAATTGCTCTAGCATCAATAAAAACAAAACAAAAGTTTATATTTAATATCAAGAATACATCTTACGTATAAGATTATAATCTTGGATACCAAAAGAAAAATATTTTTTGATATATATTTTTTAAATGTAAACCAAATTCAATGCAAATTAAATTTTTTTTTCATTATTTTTGTCTTTTTAGTTTTTTATCATTTCAAAAACATACATAAAAAACAGAGTACGTTTACATAAATTTTTTACTATATTTACCACATCCAGAACTACATATTATTACAAAATAATCAACATTCAAAATAATCTAAACAACACATTAAACAATTTAAATTTACAAAAAAGGCCCCAAAATAGAATCAGGAACAATGCTGGAAGCCTTTAAGTCGTGGGAACAGTGTTGTGAAGCCTTAGGGACAACAAGAATAGTGCCAAGGAAGGTTTTTGGAAATTTGAACAGTAGCAGCATGTCTGATCCACTTGCTGCTACAACTCACGCACCACCGTGAGGAAGAACTGGGAAATAGTGGGATCGGGATTGACTTACTTTCTTCTTCCCTTTCTTGTCGGTGGTGACTTGCAAAACACTAAAAAACACAACAAAACAGTTGATTTTAGCTTTTTATTTCTTTGTTTTTAAGATATGCTTCTCTCCTTTCAAATCTGTTTCATCGCAGATACTTCTTTGGTTTTTGTCTTCTTCTCTTTTGCTTCAGGTGGCTGGCAACTCCAAGGAGAAATGACCAAGAGGGGGGTGTCACTGTTGGGCTGGCTTCAAGTTGTTGTTTTGCTCATTTTCTATTGAGAAGATCAAAGAAAAAAGATGTTGTCGAGGAGGGGGATTCAGTGTTGTTGGGTCTGTGGGCGCTGGAGGAGGGGAGCTTGTCCAGTGTGGGAGATGGAGGTGAATGGTGGCTGATTTCTATAGGTGAAGAAGAAGAGCAAGCCAACTATGAGAGGAAAAGATAGAGGGAGTGTTGGCTGTTGTGGAGGGAAATGGGGTTGTTGTGCTGTAGGTTGAAGATGAGAAGAAATTAGGGGAATATTGGCTGTGGGTTGAAAGGAAAATAAAGGTTGGTGTTCTTTTCAGTCGGCTCAAAAGAGAACAAAAGGAAGTGAGGGGCTTTTCAGTAGCGACTTGAGAGGAAAAGGGATGAGGAAGCGGAGTGGCTACTCTAGTTTGGGAGAAGAAGCTGGAAATGAAGGCTGCGTGTTAATGACCGAGCTATAGGAGAAAGAAGGAAGGGTGAAGTGGCTGAGGTCCAAGCTAAGAGAAGGGAGCTTGTGATGAGGGAGGAGCTGTTGCGAGTGAGAGTTCAAGAAACGACTAAAAAGGAAGAAGAACAAGCCGCAGGATGGGTGGGGGGCAACTGGTTAGGTAGAGAATGATTTAGGTTTAGGGTCTCTTGTCTATCCCTTTGTTTAATTTCAAAATTGCCCCTCCTCTTGTGTGTGTTGTGGAGACCAGCATTTATAGATAAAAATATTGCCAGGTTTCCAAACTTGGTCCCTCAACTTCTTTTTTTTTTTTTGTAAATTTGATTTTTCTTATTTTTTTGAATTTTTCTTATCAACATCGACTCGAATGAGGAAAATCGGTGATTTTTAAAAACAATGCGTTAAAAGTAGAACTCGTTTCAAATATATTTGAAAATTTAAATTCTTTTCAGATGATGTTGAAAATGCTAAAATCGATGCAAATATATTAAAAAACATATTTTATAGATTTTCATTGTTTTTCGCTATTTTTGAATTTTTTGAAAATTTTATAAAAAAAGGTGGGTCAAAATTGGGTAACAACAAGACCAAAGGGCATGACTCGCCATTAAAAATGATGGTTTGGTATGCAGAAACCTATTTTATATTTGTCTTCAGGATGAATGCCAAGTTGCCAAAATCTTGCCTTGAGATCAAACTTGGAGAAAACTTTGGCATTGTGAAGGTATGCGAATAATGTCATTGTGTTGGCAAAGGGAACTTATCATCTTGCAGGAAATGATTCAAAGGCTGATAATTAATTACCAACCTGAGCTTGCCTCATTTTTGTTCAGACCTTTTATTAACATAAAAGGCTTTACAAGACCATTATGAGTCTGTAGGTTTAATAAGACCTTAGGCCTGTAACTAGGCACATTCATCTTGAGCTAGCTTCTTGTGCTCAAGATTCATTTATGAATGACTGGCTTTCGTGGGATTAATTTCTTCATTAAGCTTGAAAGGAAGCTTAATAAAAAAACTATAGATTTTGCTATAATGGATGAGAACATTTAATAAGAAATTCTTGATGAGAGTTTTAACATTAGTGTTGGATAATTTGGGCTTTGATGAGGGCAATGGTTTCTATGAGAGAGGGTTGGATTTTATAGAATGAAGGGATAATTGTATATGGGAGAAAATGGGTTTTATACTTAATACCACAAGGAAGGATTCTGAACTTGGATTTGAAATAAACATCAAATCCAATAACTAAATCTTTTCCAAGTAAAGGAGAGCCAAAGACATTGGTTTTGATTGAATATTGGGGTAGGATTTGTATGGTAATGGGTTTTTTAGTTTTGAATTGGGTGCAGAATACTTGATCATCTGCAGCTCTGAAGTATTTTTATGTTGGACCCAATAATGAGGTGGATTAACTTTAGGGTTAATAATGGTTCTATGGGCTCCTGTGTCAAATAGGGCTATGGCTTTAATGGGCTTAACATATTTGGAGGTAAAGATGGTAACAGGGGTTAAAGATATTAGATGTGACGGGGTAATAGTAGGTTGGGCTTGGTAAAGTTCATATATCTTATCATTAGAACTTTCATCTGCAAAAACAACTATGGTATTAGGAGTGATCTCATCCGTGAGTGAGAATAAGGATTCAACTTCATCATCATCAAGTTTGAACTTTGTATTTTGGGCTAGAAAATCAATTAACTTCAATGACTGGGCCTTTTTTTATGGACAGGTCTTTGCAAAGTGACCTTTGCGCTTATAGATGAAACATCTATTAGAGCTGGGATTAAAATGCTTTGGGCGTCTAGTTTGGCGGCGTTTTAAGAACTTACATTTCTTTTTGCGACCATTAAAAGAAGATCTATGGATTTTTTTGAAATGCCTCTTCTTTTTAATGTAACAATTGCAATCAGCATAATTTGAACATTTGATCAGTAAATCTGGTCTTTTGTAAGCACGAAGCATAGTTTTATCAAGCTGTAATATCTTGGTGAAATATTTATGTTGACCACATATTTTGTTGAGTGCTTCCAACACTTGATGAAATATGGTGCCAAGAGATTGGTTGTCAATAACTTCTTTTTTGGTTTTCAATAATCTGAAAGTTTAATCAACCAAAAAGGCATGTTTAAGGCTTGGATCATCAGGACCAGAGAGAATATGGTATTGTAGGCACATTTCTTTCAAATACTTTCAAGATCAGATCTCAAATAGGAACAACACTTCATTTTGAAGTACTCATATTGTGCTATTTCCTTGTCATTTAAAGCTTCACCAAGGAATTCATAATAAAGCCAGCCTAAAGCTTCAGAAAGAGACGTATTGTTCACAAATTGCATTTGCTTGTAATCACCTAAAACATGGAACCAATCTTATAAGGTGCCAGAGGACTTTGCAGATAATTTTTGTAATGCATCCCTGAAGGCTGCGCCATCCTTGAGCATATAGCTATTTAGCTATGAATGAAATTCAATGATTTTGTCTTGTTATTTTACTCATAGGATATCATCCAGAGTAAAATAACCACCTGTGCTTAGAGAATGAATATGGGGTTGATAATGGTAAAGATTGAGATTTAGTTCATCATCACTACTAACTGGTTCATCCACACTAACTTTTATGGTAGAGGTGGGTGTCGAAGTAAGCTCTTATCGAGTGCATGATGAATGAGGATCTAATGTCTGTGATGGAAGAGGATCCATCATCAGTAATGATGGCATAAAACAAGTGTTAGAAGAATCATCTTCAGAAGTTATAAGAGTTTCATCACCAGCAGTCTCTTCTACAGATGTATTGTTAAGAGGTTTATGGGTAATGATTTTAGGAATAGTCTGTTGGGAATATGTAGTAAGAAAAGACTAGATAGTGTTGGAAGGTTAGTTTGATTGGATCATAAATTGATAAGGATCCTAGGAGTCTTGGAAAGGATCATCAGGTTCATTCTTTTTAGATTCAAAAGAATCAGAGGATAAAGAGATGATAGGGGCTGGTGATATGGGTTTTTTAGAAGTGGTTAATACTAAGGTTTTTCCTTTATCTCTTTTAGAGATAGGTTTGAAAAGTTTTTATGTGTCTGGGTTTCCAAATAGTTGAGGTGTGATAGGTGGATGTTGTGGATTGTAGGAAGGGGAATGTTTAGCCCAATAAGGGTTTAGATAATAGGAGGTTATCCTGGTTTGTGGAGGTTCAGGAAATGGTATAGGCTTAGATTTGGATTTGACTAATTCAGCCTAAAGAGACTTGAGTTGCATTTTGAGGGACTTAAGCTCTTGTTCCTTCTGAGGGTCTCCATACCTGCCATTAGAAGCTTGAAGGAGTAAATACTCATGGATGGTAGAGATCCTTTGTTGAATTTCAGTACATAGTTGTTCTAGATGAAGAATTATAGAATCAACAGAAACTGTCATCTTTTTGCAAATTAGTCTGAACGAAGTCAACCTTAGATTCAATTCTATAAAGAACAGAATTTTAAGCGATGACATTTTGACTTTGCCAATTGAGAACTACTTCGGCTTGGGTGACTTGTTTAGGGCGTTCATCAACATTTACGCCTTGAGGGTTGTGAACTTGTGGAAGAGTTCAAACCTTGTCTTTGACATGTTCTTGTAAAGCAGGAAAATCATCATCATAACGACTTGTAGGTTGGTACATGAAGATTTTGGGGACTAGTTCTAGAGTTGCCCAAGAAGGAGGAGTATATTTGACAAGATAATCAAAATTTTCGGAAGGTTGTCCCGAAGTGTCAACTATTCTGTCTCCTTGATTGTATCTGTCTTTTAGTGTCTTACCTGAAGATTTCTTTTTTTTTTTTACCTAGGGGAGTCATCTTTTATTTCTAGATTACGGCAATTGTCACAATTATAAGTGTCTAAAAAAACATGGTTGTTCTGAGAGAAAGAGTAGACGGGGAGACCATCCTTAGAGAAGGATTGTACAAGTACTAGGAAAGGAGCATGAGCTGGTTGCATCATCAAAATGGAGGAGGAAAAGATTCTTGGTGTAGAAGTGGAAGAGTCTCCTTTCTTAAAGATGATTTCAACATTATCATTAGATTTTTCTAGTGAACTCAGGTTTTGTGGATTGTATAGGGACAAAGCTTTAATGTAGCTTTTTATAATTGGTAATCCAAGAAAAGGGGAGTAACTTTTGTCAGTCCATTTTCAAGATTTATCATGGGACATGAGTACATGTGGCTCTTTGATTGTTATCAACAGTAACAAGCAAAGCATCATTTGTAACAAGAAGTACTAAATCAATAGCATGGTTTTGGACCTTATAAGTCATTTGATAATGAAGAGTGACTTTATAGGTATCTAAAACTTTATCAGCACTAGTGATCTACAGTTGGACTTTCAAAAAGTGGTTGAGTTGAGGGTCATTCAAAGCCATATTGAAGTTTGGATATAAAGTAACAACTACTGTACTATAATTGAGTGTGGTTTCAAGAGATCCAATGCATGCATGTTGATACTCTAGATATATGGTATCTAGAAGAGCTAATCTTGTTGCAATAGGTAAACCTTTATGGTCATGATAAGACAAGGCTATTCTTATAGCACCAAAATGAATATTTGTATATCAATGAGGAATTTATTGGCTTGGAAATTTGGATGGAATTTTAAGAGTAACAAACTGTTCGCGAAAAGTAGAAAAATTTTTATGTTAATAAAAAAAGAAGTTTGAATATATTTCTTTGCTATACGAGAAGGTTGTTTGATAAGAGTTTTAATATTACGGATAATAGAAGGAGATTTTTTTACAAAATATTATAAGGATTTAAAAAATAAAATGAAAGAAGATATGTTTTAGAAATTTTTTGGTTAATATCTAAAAGCCTAACATTAAAGAGATAGTTGAGTTTAATATACGTAGACTTTCAAATAAAAAGGAGTAAATAAAATATTAATAATCAAACTATATCCAAAAACCTGCTTGGAAGATAAGAAGATCTGTTTCCTTTATCTATCAATTCAAATTTTAAATATTAATATTAAAAAAATAAAAAATCAACCTCACTTGTCGTTTAAGCAGATTCGATCCAAACAGTGGTCACCTCCTCCCCATTATAAAATAAAAATTCTGTATTGCTAGCTGCCTGAAAGGATCATCCACGTAATTCTATCCCTCGGAGCACAACGTCCTCAAAACAAACAAATGGTCCATACCCTCTCTCTCTCCCTCTCCGCCAAAAATCATTCTCTACAATCAGAATTAGGATCCTGTCGCTGTCACACCACCACCGCCGCCACCACCACCAGTCCCTGTTCCGTTACCGCAGTCGCAAAGACCCCTCCTGTCCCTGTTTTTGCTGCTGTGCTATTTGAACTTTCTGATTTTAAAGAAAATGGACTCTAAATTAAATCTAGGGTTTCACCGTACACAAATAGCCGACGATTCAATCTCTCTCCAGCTCGACTCTAGCCTCCGCGACCTCCCCACCGCAAACCCGGTTTCACCCGTTCCTCTCCAATTGCTCGAGCCACTGACCGAGTCTCACTACTGCAATAACCAAAACGGCGAGAAAGAAGAAGACGACGATGACAAAGATGTCGAGGAGTTTAGGATATTAGGGCACTCTTTGTGTTTCAAACGCCGAAGAGAGAGCGATTCTTTGACGAGCAATAAAAGAGAGGCATCCTCCTCTTCTAATGGATTGGATGTTGAAGAGCGCAGGAGTCTTGTCAAAACATGGGGGAACCAGCCGCTAAGCGCGGCGGATTCGGAGATTTTTGAGATAATGGAGAAAGAGAAAGAGAGGCAGTTTAAAGGGATTGAATTGATTGCGTCGGAGAATTTTGTATGTAGAGCGGTAATGGAGGCTCTTGGAAGTCATTTAACGAATAAGTATTCGGAGGGAATGCCTGCAGCGCGATATTATGGTGGGAATCAGTACATTGATGAGATTGAACTGCTGTGTTGTAAGAGAGCACTGGAGGCTTTTGGTTTGGATTCTGAGAGTTGGGGAGTAAATGTGCAGCCGTATTCGTGTACTTCGGCTAATTTCGCTGTGTATACTGGGTTGTTGTTGCCGGGGGATAGGATTATGGGGTTGGACACACCATCTGGAGGGAATACGAGTCATGGCTATTATACCCCTCATGGGCGGAAGGTTTCCGGTGCATCTATTTTCTTCGAGAGTTTGCCTTATAAGGTCAATCCTCAAACTGGGTATATTGATTTCGATAAGTTAGAGGAGAGGGCACTTGATTTTAGGCCAAAAATACTCATTTGTGGTGGTAGCTCGTATCCAAGGGAGTGGGGTTATGCGAGGTTAAGGCATATCGCAGATAAGTGTGGTGCTGTGCTTATGTGTGATATGGCACAGATTAGTGGTCTTGTTGCTGCTAAGGTGCACATTACGATTCTCTTGTTTTGCTTGTCAATTCCTGCTTTGATGGTAACTTTATTTAATGCAATGCATATTCCGTGATAAAAGATGTCTTTGTTTTTCAATTTGTCTTCTGTTAATTATGTTAACTGCTTTCACACATAGCAGTAACAATCTGTTGCATGAATTTGGGGCCTTGCCACTGCTGAGAATCATTTCCCCTGATAGTTTGTAGTGATGCTACTTGTTCTTCAAAACATGTGAAGTTTTGTTTCGTTGAGAGGGTAATGTAGTCCTTTGCCTACCATTCAGGCTATTAATCAACGTCTTGGAATCTGTGTTTTAGAGAAATTTGTGATCTTACATTACATTCTATTGTTTGGTGATGCTATACTATACTATGTAATATGGGAATCAATTTATCTACAGGATTTAAATCCGTCACTCAATAGAGCATTGGCTGTGTTGGCCCAGAATCAGAAAATTGGCCTTGAACTTATTGTTGTAATACTCTGCAAATTTTGTCATTTATATGGAGTATTTGTTCCATGGGGACATGATAACAAGGTTTGCTGATTGATATGCGATCTAGAGATGATAAGTGTCATAGCTTCATATGTACTATATATTGAAAGGGAGTAAAGTTCTGGCACCTTTGCTATGTGGATTCCTTTAAGCTTGAGGAGGGAATGGCCGATTGGAAGCTTAAAATACTGATCTAAGGCATGGGAATAGGATACTGATGCAGGACAACAAACTGTCTAGCAAGTATACCTGGAGACCCTTTTTTTTTATCCATGATATATAATCAATATAATATAGGAGCTATTTTTGTTATTTCTTAATTTCCAGAATTTTATTATTTTACTTTTAGCAACATGTTAATTTTATTTTAGTTGGGACACTATATAAGTATAGTTGAACTATTTGTGTGATTCTATCAATAAAATATTTCTAGTTGAGAGTTTTCTCTTCCCTAGTGTACTCCAGATCCTATTCCCAAGGCTTAGCCGTGAACTAGCCTAATTACCTGCTTTGAGCCGTGTTAATTGCAGAAGCACTGCTCATGTGAAACATGACTAAGTCTGCGCCCTTTCCTGAATAAGACTAGATGATACCTTTTTGGTTTAGGTTACTAGGGTTTCTTGGTGTCTATGTAAGCATTATTGAACATAAAACTTGTCAGTGTTTTTTGAATAGGATCAATGATAGTGGTGTATTTCCACTTTTGACCATTACCTTAATAAGCATGTTATTAATTGAATGGGATCATGGATCAACTAATTTGGCTTCTTTTAATACAGGAATGTCTGAACCCCTTTGTTTACTGTGATATTGTTACCTCAACAACCCATAAAAGTCTTCGAGGTCCAAGGGGAGGCATCATTTTTTACAGGAAGGGTACAAAACCAAGGAAAAGGGGGATCCATCTAGGTCAAGGAGATGAGAGTGATCAATATGATTTTGAGGAAAAGATTAATTTTGCTGTTTTTCCATCGTTGCAAGGTGGACCACATAATAACCACATTGCTGCTCTTGCCATAGCCTTTAAACAAGTGGCTACCCCTGAGTACAAGGCATACATGCAACAGGTGAAGAAAAACGCACAGTATTTAGCAGCTGCTTTGCTGAGAAGAAAATGCAGGCTAGTAACTGGAGGCACAGATAACCATTTGCTACTCTGGGATCTCAGGCCTTTGGGATTAACAGGTATGGTACACATGTAGCTATCAGCTATTGCATATTGCAAGCATAAAACAAGTACTCCCCAACCCTTGAGAAAGGAAGCAAGCTAGTTATGATGATTTTTTTATTGTTTCTCATTATCTTTGCCTCAGTTTTTAATGTGGTATTGAAATGACCCCCCCCCCCCCCCACTCTCTTTCTCAAGTAGCATTAGAAATGGTCTGTTATTATTTTGTTGATATAAGTTATCTTGTTGATAGAAGATCAATTTTGACTTCAAACAGGTGACATTACTTTGATTTTTTATGATGATGGTTCCCACTCTTTGAAGTTCCACATCATTTCCTTTTCTTTATTATACCTGTATGTTTTTTAACATTTATAATTTGGGTCCGAATTTTGGATACATTTATTGCAGAGGAAGACTAGTGAATTTTTTTTCCCCTTGTGTTTTCCCTTTATACACCTTAGTGCTCAACTATGTGAACCACTGAACCCATTTCCTTTATTTTGCATTATCTAGTCCCATATTTCCATATTCTCTGCAGATATTTAGAAATCAAATCCCTTATTGCAACATCAGCCAGCATTTATGTTAAGTCACCTCCCATCCCTTGTACTCAAATGTTGTCACTCCCTCCTCATACCAAGGACTTATGAACCATATTTATTAAACGAGATTCCCCTAACTTATCCTTCAATTGGTGCTACATCAGTATACCCTGTCATTTACTGCTAACAGTTATCCATCGTAACTTTTTTTTTTCCATCTGCCAAGATTCCTTCCTCTCTATTAGCGCAACCTTCTTCTTTCTCAGATACACGTATCCTTTAGGTTGCAAACATCTTGTGTTTGGTGACTAGATGGGATTGGACATAATGAGATGGGACTGGATAAGGTACTCCCTTAGGGGGGATGAAACAGAAATCTGGGCATGGAACAAGAAAAAAATGAACTTTTGTTTCACCCCAGGTGCACACCAAACATTAGCCCAAACAAAGCTTTCATGTCTTCTGTCCATTCCCATGTACCAAACTCTACCTTAGTTTGTTGTTTCTTGTATCACAAGATGTTCATCCTGACAGTCTAATAGCTAGTGTTATTGCTGGCCTGTAAAATAAGTGTGCAACTGAACAACTGCTTTCTGTTTCCTTCGCATGCACCACTTGACCTTTCTTCCTTATAGCCTTGTTTTGCTTCCTCAACATGGTTCATGAGAATGATCTATGTGAAACTTCTATTATAACTTTTAATCTGACTCTGGATTATTTTTCCTTGTAATTTCCTTCATTATTTGCATCAGTTTGCAAGCTTTCTGTGCAAACATGTGACTTTTTTTGAATCTGGTGGGACGTGGACTTTGTTCCTTGAAACTTCTATGAACAAGGTTTTCCTAATGTTTTCATTCTTTTGTGTATACATAGGTAAAGCTTATGAAAAGGTCTGCGAGTTGTGCCACATCACAGTAAATAAAATTGCTATTTTTGGGGAGAATGGAACTATTACTCCTGGAGGTGTAAGGATTGGTAAGTGAGTTTTGTTTCAACTTTTTCCAACAAACACATTGACCTATTATACTTAAGAAATGGTTTCATTGCTTATTAACTTCTATTTTAATCACTTAGGTACTCCTGCCATGACTTCAAGAGGTTGCCTGGAATCTGATTTTGAGACAATTGCTGATTTTCTCCTGAAAGCTGCACATATTGCTTGTATGGTGCTGCGTGAACATGGGAAGCTGCAGAAGGCTTTCATGAATGGTCTGCAAACCAAGAAAGAAATTTTAGAGCTCCAGAAGCAAGTTGAAAATTTTGCAACTCAGTTTGCAATGCCAGGTTTTGACATGTGAATGGGTTTTGGGAATGGAATATTTGAAGTGCCTCCCTGAGCTCTTTTAAACCTGGCAGTCATCCCTATGCGCCTCATTTTGTTGGCTCTAGACAACAAACAGTCCTGGGCTTCTATAGACAACAGTTTTGGTTACATCTTCTGTGGTTGCCAACCCCCTGAAATTGCAAGATGTCACATTGCCACAGGGAGGGATTTTACTGTCTGTTGACGGATAACAAGAGGATCTTGTTGGCTATAAACCCTTTGTCCTCTTGTAACCAGACAGCAGCATCACCCCGCTGATCACTCTGGTAAAAATGGTGGCCTGACTCTGGAAAAAGAGTAGGCCTGGTATGATGTACAGGTTGGTGATTGTGTCTATCGATTGATTTTCCATATAGTATTGTTGATTACTCGATAGAATCTATTGGGCACAGTAAATTTTTCAATATACTCCTATTGAGAATTGAAGCCCTGATTTTGTTACAGCGGTGAAACATTCGGTGGATGGCCATTTAATTTGCCATTTCATTACAGATTACTCTTGACTACAATAATGCGGATCATACTCTTTTACTTTTTTCTTCAGCTCATATTCTTTTGAAGTATTTAATTGTGGATTTGAACTTGCACTGGTGAATGTGATTTGGCCGATCGATTTCTGCAGTTGATCTTCGATCTCTTGTAACGCTACTGTCATCACATTTTGTCTGGAGCCATTGTTGCTATAGCTTGGAATAATTTTGTCTCAGGATGCAGCTGTTTTGTTCGCTACCATCTCTCAGAATGTGAGATGATATATCAAGCCAAAAATAACTTGGTAGACCTTAGCCATGGTTTTTTCACAGATGTTCGCTTATGTAATTGATCATTTTGGAATGCAGGATAGATGGACGTGCATTTTAGGTTTAAGCAAATGGTGGTTGATAGATGTTGCAGATTTTTAGCGATGCACATCCCTCATACTGGATCATTTCATATTGGTGTTCAACTCTTTAGGTATATCCATGACTGTCAACTTTCTTCTTTTTAAGGTATTCATTTGAACATATGATCTGGTTTAATATTGTATTTGCATCTTATGGGTTTTTTTTACCAAAACAATTGTATTTCATATTTCATAAGCTTATTTTCCCAAGGGGGTACTTTAGAACTTATTTCTCAAATATTGGTGTTTTTATTTTTGAAATCGCCATTTGTATTAGATTAGGAAAATAATATATTATACAAATTTCAAATAAAGAAATTAAAACCCTAGATTCATACCATAATTTTATTTTTTAAAGGCTCTTTCATGTTCATCTCTCTATACGTTTCTTAAAATAACTGATTTCAAAATACAATGGCATGACTTGTTATCGTTCTTATCGCAGCCATTAATGTGGCCTTCTTGTACACATTTTCTATTATTATTGAAATAATTCCAGGTTAAAAGAAAAAAAAAGTTCACTGAAGGATTTCTTTGTTTGTTTGACATAGGAGCCCAAATCAGATATGGGTTCGTTTTGTGATTGAATTGTAGAAGTAAAAAATGAGTGGTTCTCTACATCAAGACTTGAAATCTCAAAATTTGGTGAATCCAAGGCCTGAAGTAATGTGAACAAAATAACCATTACTAGCTTTTAGTAAAAAAAAAAAAAAAAAAAAAAAGGGTTTTAGAATAACAAGGATTTGCTTAAAAACTCACCCTTGGGTGGATTCTAGAATTACTTGATATATAATAATTTTAATTGAAAAAATTACTCAGTTAAAGAACTGTGATGGGTATTGAGTGGCTTGAAGGAAGGAAAAGTAACATGCAGGTGACTGAAAAAGCATGGAGTGACGAGCGTTAAATTATTTTGCTCAGTTAAAATGAACACAAATAATCATCCAATTATAAGAAGTTTTTTCAGTAAATCTTGGATGTCCTCGATACAACACTGATGATGGGCTAATATTTACTTGATTTCTGGTTGATCTGGGAGGATTCGAAGTAAATAAAGAATTCATTGACAAAAGGGTACAACTTAATTAGGATGAATTTTTGTCGCTTAATTTTGGTAAAAAACTAAGTAAATTAGTTGTATTTCATTTGTTGAGAATTGACAATGCCTACTACATTCAATAGATAAGTCCATATCTTATAAAATAGTAGAATTTCTCAGTTAATTTCCGAGGATTTGTGTTTTTATTCTAGGCGATGGGCCAATTTTTACTAACATTTAGACAGATGATTAGGCCGATTCTCTGTACATTATGAAATTTATTGAATGAAGGGGTATAGTTTACTTGAGCTATTGCAAATACGATGAATCTCAGTAAATAAGTTGGTGTATATTTTCTAAGAACGCCTAGATTTCTCAAATTCTTAATAAACCAGTGGAGTGGATATATTAGTATATGTTTGGTGATGCAGTAAAGGGAGGGTGTTTCTGTAAAAGTATTTTTAATTAAAAATACTTTAAAATAATTTTTTAGGTTTTTTTTTAATATAATAGCATATCAAAATTATTAGAAAAAAACATCAATTTAATAATATTTTTTCAAATGAAAAATAAGTTGAACTATATTATCAAGCAAAGCCTTAGCAAACATGAGATATTATAGTAAATTAGTTAGAATGATTTTGTTTACTAAAATTGGATGAAAATGTAAATGTTTAGTAATTGGTTTTTGTTTTTCATTAACTAAGAATATATTGTTGCTATATTGAGAAAATAGGTTCTAGATCTAGTAAAATAGTGCCATTTCTGACTAAATTTCCAAGAATGAATGTTTTTTTTTTTTTTTGTTATGGTGATGCACCAATATTTATTAACATTTAGATGATTGGTCTCTTCTAGACAAATCATGAAGTAGAATTGGCTTCATCTATTATTATATTTAAGGGATCATGTTGAATCTATCTCTAAATATTTAATTTTACTTGATCTATCTTTTAAAACATTTCTAGATTTTTAATCTATCATTTTGTTTCTCTAAACTAACAAAACAAAAAAAACTATAACGTGACTTGTGACTTGCAAGTGATGGAGTTGAGTTCTATACCTTTAACTTTGAACTCATTAAAATAAAGTAAAGTAGTTTTTTTTTAGTAAAAATCACCATAAAAAATTAAGGGGCCATTTAGTATATTTTAGTTTTTTATTAGTTTTTAAAAACTTGTAAACTTGTTTGGTTGATATTTTTTCTCAAAAAATACACTTTTATTTAAATGGATACTTAAATTATTGAGAATGATTTCAAGATTTCAAGATTCAAAACTTGGGTGTTCCAAACTCGGTTTTGATTTCTACCCAACTTAAGTCTTGCTTTGAACCTTGAGTGTTTAAGACCCAATTTTGACTTGATTTCTAGATTGGTTTTCGGGTGCTTTAGACCACTTGTGATGTTGACATGAACCTCAAGTGCTTTGGACTCAATCTTGATTCGACTCTTGAATGTTTTAGATCTAGTCCCGATCCATACCCAGCACCAATTCCAGTCTTAACTTGAGTGCTTGGAACTCGATCATGGTCTAAAAACTTACACCAATCCTTTTTGAATGTTGGCACCAATCCTGACTTGAACTCTAAAACCTTGGACCTGGACCTAGTTTTGGCACCTTAAACCCGATCTTGGTTCAAGCCCTAATATCAATCTTAATAGGAACCTTGGGCTACTCAAACTTGATTATGACTTGAATCTTGGCATCATTCTAAACCCTAACCCTAGGTGTGCCTAGAACTTGATACCAGTTTGAACCCTAAAATTGGTTTGTACCCCCGCATTGGTCTTAACCTTAATTTGAGCCTCATCATTGATCTTCGCCTGAACCTCCAGTATCCTGGATTCGATTCCATCTTGAACCCTAAACATTATAGATTTAGTCCTAGTTTAAACCTTGGGCGCCCCAAACCAACCCTGGTTCAAACCCTAACACTGATCCTTACTCGATCCCCAACACTAATCCTTGCTTGAACCCTCAGACCTAGTTCTAACCCAAGCCCTAGGTGTCAAGGACCTATTTTTCATCCAAACTAGTATTGGTCCCATCTTGAACTTTAAACACCTTAGATCTAGTACTAAATGACCTTGAGTCATGACTTAGGTCCCAATGTGAACCCTAATAGCCCTCGACCTACTCTATAATGACTAGAGCACTATGAACTCCGGTTTTAGTCTCGACTCGAATAATGTTCACTCTAGACTTGTTTATGGATTAAATCTCGAACACCTTGAACTAGATTCTAGCTTGAACGCTAAGTATGATGCATGTCAACTTGTCGACACATGAATCCAACTTGAATTCTAAAAAAATATAAGTATAAAAAACTAATTTTGAGAACTTTTGAAAACAATTTTTTTGGATTTAAAATTTTTTCAAATCTAGTTACTAATTTTATTTTTTCAAACTTAAAAGATGAAAACAAACAATTTTTCATATCTTGTTTTCTAATGTTTTAAAGCAAAAGTAGAAAGATAAACTACTCAAACCTTTTATCAACATAAAATTATTTGAGAATTAGTCCCTATATTCTTAATTTCATTTTTGTTGTACTTTGCTATATTTAAAATTAAGTATTTTTGTTCCTCTTTTATAAGATTCTCTCCATATTTTGCATATAAAACTAATGAAATGACTTAAATATTCTCAACTTCACTAATAACCTTTAACCTAACAAATCAATCCAAAATTTTTATATGAAAATAATTTTAAATTTTAAAAATAAAATTTAATATCAAATTTTAATTCTTCATCAAGAAAAATTATGTTTAATTTTAAAAAAAAAATTAAAGAAATGATTGAAAGAAGATAGTGTGTTTAGGCTACTAGTTAAAAAAAAAAGAATTTTTAAAAAAGTCTTAGATGTAGAATTAAAATAACAACATTAAATTTTATATTTATTTGTTTTATGATCAAATTATTTTATATAAAAAAAGGGAGTATTAAAAATGAGCAAGTTCAATCGGATTTCTTTTTCCTATTAATGGAGAAGCTAAGTTAGTTAAGAATCTTAAAACCTCCGTTGGAGAATTAACATGAGTTTTAATACTCAATTCTTGATAAATGTTGCACATGGTGATTTTTTTTTTTTTTTATAAAAAATTATAATAACTTATTTTAAGGAGTTCAGGGTGTGGGATATTTTGGATATATATAATTTAATTTCATTGTGTGCAAGTTATGTGCCATAGTTTTATTAGTTTGGATAGAGAGAATTTAACAGAAACATAGCTTGAAAATATAGGAACTTACGTTTAGGAATATATTGGATACAACACCTAAAATATAAGATCAAATAGAGTCATTTCCCCAAGGATTAATTTACTGAATGAAGGGTATTTACTTAAATTATTGTAAATCGGACTATTCTCAATAAATTCATCATTTTCATTTATATCTTGTTTGTTAAAGAAGAACATTTGAGATTTGTATCTTGTTTTGCCACAAACTAAATTTGTTTACAATAATTAATTCTACCAGCTAAATTATTAGTTGTAATCCTTTTTGAACTATATATGAAAGAATTCAACAAGTCCATTGGACTTGATTCCTCTTCCTATAAGTAGCAAAGCTGAAGAAAGGGAAGAACTATAACTAAAGAAGTTACATGAGCACATTCATGACAAGATTGCTTGGAAAAATGAGCATATCCTCGTAGGGTTCTATTGATCTTGGGTTGTTTAAGTGTGGATTAGCAAAGGAAATTGGTGAAGTCCTAACCAATAGGTCTTTGGTATATGATAGTGCGTTTTTTTATGCATTTGCAAGGAGGTCATGGGTTTAAATCATGTTTTTTGAACTAAGTTTAAAAAAAATACCGTATTGTAAAAAAAGGCTACAGTAGTCTTTTTTTATTTTGTTCACAATATCTTAATTCTAAATATTCAATTTTTATACTAAAAAAAAAAATTAAAGACTAAATAATTGGTTTCGGTTACAAAAATTGTTTCAACAATTCTTTAAAAAACATAAATAAATGAAAAAATTTAACACGTTAATTATATATATGAAAGTACTTGATGCTTTAATTATAAAATAATATATATAATTTGGATGTAGTATCTTAAAGAATTATATCAACTCAAAAATTTAAATTATTAGGTTAAACTATAACATATGAATTATATATTATTTTGTAAATATATTTTTTAAATAAAAACTTTTTAAAATTGAAACTTGTACAAACTTACTACTATATTGTGTTTACTTTAATAAAATAGAAGGGAGATTAAGATTTGAATTCGTGATTATTTGATTATCAAAACTTTAATATTATATTAAAAAATTATTTTAATTTAAAAGTTTAAACGAGGTAAAAAGTATAATCTATATATTATTTCTTAACAGTGATAATCAACTTGATATTTAACATTATGAATCATAAGACAAATAATTCAATGTTCCTATTGCGAGAGAAAAACTAGTTGAATAGATAATTCGGATAGTAACCTAGCTATAGGAATTAATATAGAACAAATCCCCCCCCCCCCCTCATTCTTTTTTTTTTTTCTGCTTTATTTTTTTAATCCTATCTTTTAATATTGAGTTTTTATTAAGTTTTTTCATTGTATTTTTTTTCCAACTTCATCATTTAATATTTAGTTGATTTTAAATTGATTTTCATAATTTGTTTCTATTTGCTTTCAATGAGATTATAGCAGTCTCAAATAAACATCTCGACATTTGATTTGTACTTGATTTTTCAAACATTTATTTTTTTATTATAGAATTAAGTGAAAAAATAGTGAAAAAAAAAAAAACAGAGTTATCAAATCCATAAAGTCCATTACTCTCCAAGTCAAACCATTTTTTTTAAATGTCATCCATATTGTTTTTTGACTCGCCAAGTCGACTAAATCATGTAAATGCAACTTTCATACGATTTAATTTTAAATTTAGGCTAAATAAGAAGTTGGGTTGTTAGATTTCATGATTCACTTATTGGGTCTGATTTAATAATAATATCAAATAGTTCCTTGTGATCTTGATTTTTTTTTTTTACATTTAGAAAAATTTTGATTCAACTTGCAGCATGACACAAACATGTAAAATAGTGTTATGGCTAATGCTGCTTGATCTATACATGCGTTTTTTGCAGCTATGCTTTCTAGGTTTCTTTCAACCTAATTACTAATCTTGTTTCTTTTGCTTGCAATTTTGTTATTTTCTTTTCTCTTTTGTTCATTCGGATGTATGTTTATGAGATTTGATTCACTCTTATGATACCTAAGGTTTTTTTTCAATAATAATCTTTTAGCTCAAATCAATGGCGTTTAGCTAGCCCAATCTTGGTGTTTCACAAAGCAAGTGCGGTTAATTAGGAGAACAAACTTTGATATATGATTTTTTTTTTTAATCAGTGATATATTATATTTATTGATGGAAATATTAACGAAATGAAATGAATAATTGTTTTTTGGCATGCTTTTGCCGTCAGTAAATCTATTAATAAAATTATTATTGATAGACTCACTGACATACCACAAATCATCAATGAGAGTTTTTCCTACAGTTTATTGTAATCAGTGAGCCCACCAGGAAAACTCATATCGATGAACTGTAAATATAAATACCGACAAAAAATTCTATCATTAAATTTAAAAACTCTTGTAGTGGGTGAAAGAGCATATATACAAAAGCACCAATAAGATGTGATTCAACTTTTGAAATTGCCATTGAACTTGGTATTCTTTGGCAAGCTTAAACTAACACTTTATACTTTACCAATCTCTTCTACCTCATGAGCATATCTTAGAGCTATTAACCCTTAAGCTTATAATACCTCAAGAACTTTTTGTGGTTTCAGCTCCCCACAATGATTTCACTATGTGTTCTTCACTGGTTCTTCTGATCAAATGTTGCAAGCTTCATCTTGAGATATAAATTATATATATTCTGAAATGTTATCTAATAATTTAAGGTTTTAGGTTGGAATGTTTTTTTACATAGTATTAGAGCCTTGTTGACTAAGTGGCTATAAGTTCAAATGTCATCACCCTCATTCTATTTGATAAAAATTAAGCATAATGTAATATGGACCTATACAAGTTTCAAGTTCAAAGAACTTTTACTTGAGAGAATATGTTAGAAAATAATATATATTGAATCTTAATGCCTTATTTAATTATAATTTAAGTTACTGGGTTGAATTGATTTTTTATAAGAGACTAAGTTATAATTAACTTTTTTTTTATATATATAAAAAGGAAGAAACGTACCTAATTGAAAATATGGGGAAGAGTGATAGTGTCTCTATGACTTCCATATAATTGCTTCACTAAAAATGGTCATGAACCTCGTGTACCATTAAGCATTTGATTTGGTTAGTTTTTGTAGAAGTAGGGCAAACAAGAAGCATCATATTTACTATTTTTTACCCTGGATAATCACGTACGTACAATCTTTCTTTTCTACAGAAAGAGAATCTATTCTTAAGATGATAGATGATTTTGCTCTCCATTGAAGCCACTGACTAAGCAAATATGCTTCCTGTTTCTTATCTTTGGATAATGGAAATGTTGCTTTTTTTCAAAGGAAGAATCACATTCCTTTTTCTTTCTTCAAGATTTTCCTTGCAGCTTTTCCTTTTTAGAAACTAGAAACCCCTACTCCCTAGTGCTTCACAGCTATTCTAGCCGCAAGTTAATAAAGTAATGACTTGTTGAAGAGGGAAAAGAAAACAAAGAAATGTGTAGAAAAAAGAAAAGAAGAGTATTCACATATTTCTTAAATATCACCTTTTTAATCCTTTGTATTTTACTTAAAGTAGCGATCGGTTACTATTTTAATATAAAAAAAGAAAATAATATAATAATAATTTATTCAAAACTATTATAAAAATAAATTTAGTTTTATGCTATTATCTAAATATGTTTTGTTTTCCTTTTATATATATTTTTTTTTCACTTGAAACACTAAACAAATATAGCTTAAAGCTGCTTCTCTTTAAGTACGTTTTCTCTACCTAGGCTGATGAGTGCACATGCCCAAAAGCTTCTTTCTCCCTTCAACTATTTCATCGAAGAAATCATCGAGTTGTCCAATTATGGACTCAACCCCACATGCCAACAATCCAAAGCAACTCCTCAATCTGTCAACTTTGTCCTGAATGTCAATTTCTAATTCGTACTGATCATCCACAACAGTACTCTCCAACTCTACTTTGAGCTCTTCCATTGCAATCTTGGCTTGCCTAAACTCATAAAGCACGATCCCTTCGGAAGCTGATGATTGCCCACCAATTTGTTCCATCTCACTTGCTACTCTTCGCTGCAACCTTGCCATTGAAGCCATAAAGGCTGAACCAGCCTCCTCACACTGATCAGCTGCGTCTTGCCAAGAAGAAGGCCAACAGTATACTAGCCCAGCAAACAGGATCATTAGGAGCAGTGAGTTGACAACCCTCATTGCGTACAGAACACCTCGAAACCCATTGAATGAGTTGAACCAGCTCGATTGATCAGTCATTACCATGTTTCTTTTGTTTCCTTCAAACTGCAGTGATAATGCTTCAACTCTTGTTTCTATCAAGCTCTTATTATCCTCTTCCAACCCTCTTATTTCCCTTTGACAACCCATGATTGCACGAATAACCTACACCAATATTATCACAACCATGCATAAATACGTGATTAATTAAGCTAGCTTGAAACATCTTGTGTCCTTTATTAGATATAAATACTAACCTGACGTAAAACCTGTGCATTCAAATGGGGATGAAGGCCATCGATAGAGGATGTTATATTGGTGCCGGAAGAGTGATAATTTTCCATTCCTAAAACACCTGATTTGAGCACATGACAGGCTTCCCAGAGCCTGGAGCTTTCATCCATGTACTCGTCAAGCCACTTCTCTCCTACGGGGAGGTGAAGCTTTTGAACCAGAGTCGTTAACTGGGAATAAAATGATTGGAGAGAGGATAGAACTTTCGAAAGGAATTGAATCGAGATGAAGTTATGAGATAGGAAACTCTGATCAAGTTCATCAAGTTCTCTTGTAAGCAAGTTGTAGAAGCCCTTGACAGAAAGGTTGCATGAAGGATCCATTATAGGAAGAGAAAAAAAATAAAAATCAAATACGATATATTGCAAGATCGAAGGAAAAGTAGTGAAGTTCAATAGCTTCTTATGAGTTTCTTTTCTTTGTAAAACGAATAGGGTTATTCTTGGGTGCAATTATGGGTGTTTCCTATAGAATTGAGGGAATGATTAGGAATCTGTCGTTATCGTTATCTGATGGGCGGAAAAGGAAGAGAGAGATTGAGAGAATATTTCTAGCTACAAGTGTGTTAAAATATATGAAACAATCCTTAATTAGCTTATATTTATCATTATTGTTAAACCCAATAATGATAAATATAAGCTTTCTTGTTAAATTAGATTAATTAACGGGTGATGTTTTTAGTGATTTAATTACCTTGTTGAAATCTAATCCAAACTCAAAAACCGACCAGGTTATCCTAATAAATAAAAAAGAATAAAATGAAGATATTTTAATAAAAATAATTACACTTATGATCCCTGAACAAGTTTTCCTGTAAATTATTTTTATTTAAAAAATCATGTGAAGAAATACTATAGCAATTCATAGTGTTTTGTGAGGAAAACTATAGTGTTTTTCCTCAACAAAATCGATAAAGATAATTTTAAAAAAAAACCATAATAAAAAAAAACCATATGAGAAAACACTGTAGCAATCTATAGTGTTTTGTGAGAAAAGCTACAATACTTTTCTCACATGATTTAGCTTTATTTGTTAAAAAAATAAAATTACGAAGTTAAATTCTCAACAAGTTCAATATAAAAAAAATAAAATCAACAAAAAACAATTTAAAATAAAATCATAACAAAAAAAACCATGTGGGGAAACATTGTAACAATCCATATTGTTTAAAAAATAATAATTACAAAGCTATATTCTCAATCAGCTCAATATTAAAAAAATAAAATCAACAAAGGTAATTTCAAAAAAAAAATCATAACAAAACAAAACAAAACAAAACAAAAACATGCAGGGAAACATTGTAGTAATCCACAGTGTTTTGTGAGGAAAGCTACATAGCTTTTCTCATATATTTTAGCTTTATTCTAATTATAATTTTTAACTAGCTCAATATTAAAAAAATAAAAATCGACAAATATAATTTTGAAAAAAATCATAAAAAAAAAATAAAAAAACAAAAAAATAATGTGGGGAAACACTATAGCAATTCATAATGTTTGTTTTTTAAATTAAAAAAATTAAATTCTCAACCAACTCTATATTAAAAAAAATAAAATTAATAAATATAATTTTAGAAAAAATCATAAGAAAAGAAAAATAGAAAAAAAACTATTTGAAGAAACACTGTTACAAACCACAGTATTTTGTAAAGAAAGCTACAATACCCAATAATGATAAATATAAGCTTTCTTATTAAATTAGATTAATTAATGGGTGATGATTTTAATGATTTGATAAACTTGTTCAAACCTAATTTAAACTCGGAAAGATTAGGTTAATCTAAAAAATAAAAAAGAATAACATGAAGATGTTTTAAAAACATAATTCACTTTATGACTGGTGAATTTAGAGGGATATTTTTTCCAAGCCAGTTCCTACTCTTGAGTGTGAAAACTATGGTATTTACGAAAGAAAATAAATCAAAACAATCAGCTAGCTCTTTATTCTACGATATGCTAGATTATGTTTCCTGGGCTGTAAAAGTTTGACTACTTCGACTGAGATTCTTTTTCCGATTTGGGTGCTGTCTTCTTTAGCTTTTGATCTATTTCAACCCCACATGCAGTGGCGGAGCCAGAACTGTTTTTACGACGGAACAAATTAATAATAAATATTGTAATTTTTCAATATGATTTTTTATTTTTAGTTTAATTGAGTTATATAACTTGAAGTTTTGAATAATTATTCATCCTTAAGGGATTTACACTTAAAATACTTTTATAGTGACGTGTTAATTTAATTGATAAATCTAGTGATTTTATTATTATCATTAATGTCTTCATAATAATTAACACAATAATAAAGTCAGTTGAGTTGCATAATAATTCTAAATCTTTCATATGATATTCATATTAAAATACACATCAATTTATCAAAACTCATTTCAATTATATATATATATATATATATATATATAATAAGTATGTTGATTAAATTATACTTAATCATTTCTAAACATTTAAATTATTTCTACACACACATATAAAAGTTGTATAAACTCACTAAGTCAAATATGTGAAACAAGTTTTAATATTATACTCTAGTTTCAAATAAGAGACAATACTAAGAGAGAGAAAGTGTAACTTATGGAATTTAAATCCATACCCTCTTCTAACTCCAAGCATCTCATTAACAATTAATTACAAATAAATTTGTGATGTAAAATGACAATTAATATATGTACATTGTAAATTAAGATACCTTAATTAAATAATTAATCCATAATTATAGTGAACTAAGAGACCTTAGTTAAATAATTTTAATAATCTACTCTGTCAATACAAGAGATGCAAAAAATAGTGATTTTGCATGAACATTAATTTATTCATTTATAATAAAATAATATTTAATTGATTAAATTAAAAAATTCAAACATTTATTTTGAATATATTTGAACACATTCATATCAAAACCCTAAATTATCATAAACTCTAATATCTTTAATAAATAATTATAAAAAATTAAAATTAAAATTAGGTAATAAAATAAATATAAAAGATTAAAAAAAATAAATCTTACCTAAAACATAAAGCCAAAGAAGTTACTGGACTTGAAAATAAACTTACATAAGAAAAAGAAGCAGGCAACAACAACTTAATAGGAAAAAACACTCTCTGTTAATTAGTTAAAAAAAAAAAAAGGAAAACATTTAAGTAAATGAGCTGAAAATATATATTATATATTATATTAAAATATAATTAAACAATAACTTTCCACTTTCCATGTATCAAACCTTTCCCAAATTATTATATTAATATCCTAATATAATAAATATTTAAAAAAAAAATTAAGGGGGCAATTGCCCCCTTTTGCATCAACGTGGCTCCGCCACTGCCCATATGTGTTCATCTTCTAAATTGAATCCGATATATATATGATCACCATCCTCTTCTAGTTGCATACTTACTATTTTAATCAAGTGGATCAGGCATGAATGATCATGAGATTACAAATTTATGCTTAATTACAAGGTAGATTCTTTCACTTTACAAGGACCCAACATTCTATATTAAGCATTACACTTAGCTATCCATGAATACTTGTCTAGGAATAGAATATTTGAATGCGTATATATGTAACTATCGATTCTAGACAATCTTCATGATAGGTCACCTCGTGAATGGACCATGCCCCAAAGTCTAAATGTTCTTGTCGTGGCACATCTTAGAGGTAGAAGGGGCACGCTATGCTGTCTTTCTTTGCTAGTGTGATCCCCCTCTTGTCTTTTTCAAAAAAAAGAAAAAAGAAAAAAGTATTTGTTTAGATACTTTTTAACACATAGAACACATAAAAAACCCGTCCATACTATTTTTTAACACATAGAGCACATAAAAAATGAAAAAGTAATATAACAAGAAAGAAAAAAAAAAAAACCAACCTCACATAGATTTTGCATGGTTAGGTATTTATACTTATATTCATTGTCACACATGAACAGCGTTGCGACGATAGTACTCTCAGAGTAGGATTAGTGTGAAACTGTATGGGTGGAAAGAATAAGAAATTCTTATTTTTTTTAAATGAAACCAAATGAATGAGAGACATCACCGAGTATTATGGTCATTAGAAAACTTATTGGTTTGCAAAAGTCTGGATAAGAGGACAAGTTGTGAATAAAGAGAACATATCACTCTTAAAATACCTTATCTAGGGTAAGCTGCATTGCTATCTATTTGTAAAAACTAAGGTTGTTGTGTTTTCCAACAGTTATTATATCTAAGGTTTAAGAAAAGTTTTTTTTCAGTAAGAAAGTCTTTATCTTATCAAATTTAAACCTAACCATTCTAAAGTCTATGCGTAAAAAGGGAAGAAAACTATATTAATATTGGGAATACATCTTACGTATAAGTTTGTTATCCTAGATGTCAAATAAAACAAAAATAATTTTTATATTTATATATTTTTTGATATGTAGGCCAAATTCTCATGGCATTAATAAACTAGTTATTAAATAAAAAAAAAAAGCATGCAATAAAAACTATATATATTTTTTTAATCTTAACAATGCAAAACCATTCCTTGTACTATTTATTTATTTTATTTTTATATAAATATGATTTTATCTTTATGATACTTGGCCATATGCACACAAATAAAAAAAAACATTGTTTTGTATTTTTTTAAAGAAATTTTGACTTTTTTGAAATTTTTTGATGAAAAAAGGTATTTTAATATTGAGTCAATACCTTAAAATATAAGTTTATTGTCCCAATATTAAATAAAAAAGGCTAAAAAAAGCGAACGACCTACAAATAAGTCTAAAAGGGTCCTTAAATTTTTTAAGATTTTTTTTGAAATAATTTGAGGGGTTGTTTGGCAAAAACAAAAGAAATGAAGATATAAAAAGAATTGCTAGAAAAAGGGAAGGACGTGTTTGCCAAACACACCCATATCCAAAAACCAAAAGGCTTAAAAAATGCATTAAGTCATGTATGACAAACACGCCTAAAAAAAGCAATTTTTCTTTGGTAAAACATGGGCATGCCAGACACGCCCTTGTGGTTAGAAAAGGGCTTAGCTCAACCATGTGGGATGGGCTTCCTGGTTCGTGGCCCTAGCCCATAAACATGAACCAAAACGAAAAACAGAAACAACATGGTTCTAACGCAGGTTTTATGAAGAAAAGCCAAAGAAACCTAGAATCATGACTTCCAAATCAAGCAAGATTTTGTGAAATAAAAGGCAAAGAAAGCTTACAAATCATGCAAGGATAAAAAATCAAATCATCAAACTCAACAATTACAAAGTAAAAAGAGCAATCTTGTCTTTAAAAGTTTCGGTTCATCGAGACCAAAAACCTAAGATTAAAACACTAAAACACATGTTTTTGATCAATCAAAACCTAGATTGTAGATGCATGATGAGCCACTAAACTTTGGAAACCAATAATAATAATAAAACAGAACCTAAAACTAGTACTCGAGGAAAAGTTCAATAGATGAATGTTTGAATGTCAAACCCGGGAATTGCAAAAAATACCTAGGAACTGTAACAAACCAAAGTACAAACCTAAAAACTGTTATAAAACCTAGAAAACTGACCTAAATTTAACAACTCTGACTTCGACATACTTACACAAGCTTCTACAAACATAAAAAAACATCCATAAAACCTAGGAGTCAAATGCAATAATGTCATACTTAAACCCCCTAATAAATGCATTTGGAAATCTATTACGTTAAAAACATTAATGCAACACACATTCTAGGTTACAAACACATAAACTTGTGATGGCTATAATCCCAAAAATAGACTTAAACAACAAGAAAACACAAACCTAAAATGACATTAAAATGACTAAATAAACATACTAAAAATAACAAAAATAAAATCAAATCTTAACAAAATAATATCTAAAATAGAACTTTCACTATTAAGATAAAGATCATAACACAACGAACTATACATTATCTAAAAATGAGCATATATATGCTTATTAATCCAAAAGAGGAAAAAATACATCTTGATTCAAACATTAACATATAAAAGCAATAAATATGAACACTAAACTATCAAATAACAACTATAACATGGATTAAAAAGGAGGGGAAGGGGTGTGCTCATTGAGCTCCACCCCCTCATTAAGGGTTTAAAATATACCTAATCAATAAGAGCAATGTATTTCCTCATAATTCCTTATTGATTTCCACTGGATTTCTAGCTTTTGCTTAAGCTTCAAATGATCAAGAATGTCTTCCTTTCTTCTATGGCATCTCTTTTCTTCTTTCTTTTTTTTTTTTTTTCATATTCTAAAAGCCCAGAGATTATTATCTAATTTTCCTTTTCTTTTTTGTGTTTTTTTAGGTCTTATTTTTTCCCTTTTTGTCCTTTCTCTTCCTTTCTATAGCCTTTAATGGGTAAGAGGTTACAAAACCATCTTCTGTCTTTAATGGTATTCTAAAACTAGCATGTAGAGGATTCTCCTATCTAGTATGTTAGAGAATATATTTTTTTTTTTTGCCTCTTTCCTTTCAATTTTCCTTACCCTTAGGTCCTTAACAACCTTTGGGAGCTTCTAGAAAGAGTTTGAAAAAAAAAAGAGTTGAAATTGTTCAAAAAATAGCTAACTAGGGGTGCTTCTTTGATTTAATCGTTGCAGATGAAAGGTTATTGAAATAGAATAAGCCATGAAGATTGTAGAGGGGATGTTTTTCTTCAACTAGAATCAAACCACACTCCATTTGGAAACATGTAGCTCTTTTATCATTGATTCAAAGTTGGATGAAAAACTGTCAAAAAATCTGAATAGGTTAAAGTTGATTTAGGACAAGAAGTTGAGGGTTTCCATGTGGTAGGTGGGGTACAAACATCAAACAAGGGCAGCACCACCATATAGAGGAGAACCTCCTTTATCACATGATGGTAAGTGGAGGTCTTGGGTGGTCAAAGATGCCACGTTCATTCACCTGAAAGTGTCTACTCGATCAGCCAAAATTATAGAAGAAGATGCACAGTATCCTGAACGATACTGTAATTATCTTTTAATCCATATTCTTTTATTTTTTTAATTTCACCCGTAATTATCTCCTGAATTCTTAATTTCATGTAGTTTCGCCCTTTACTAAATTCAATTATCAACCCCAAAGTTAAACGCCTTTTACAAACTGGTCCTTGATTTTTGATTTGTTCAATAAACTCCTAATTTACCATTAAACTTTCAATTTTACTCAATTTGGCCCCTGTTTTGATCATTCTGGTCCCTGAAGTGATTTGTTTTTTGCAACTTTATCTTTGGTAATGAAAATCTTTGATTTTGACCCTCCAACAACTTTTAAACCTTTAATTTCTTTCAATTGAACCCCTGATTGCACCAATTTGGTTCCTCAAAGTTTCAATTGAGTACCTATTCTTCCAATCTTTATGAATTAACCCGAATTAGGCCTCAAAACTTAATTTTCCATTAATTAAGTCCTTGGTTGAATCCTTAAAACCCGTTTGAAGTTTAATTAAATATTTAACTTAAGTATAATGGAATTAACACGTTTATGCAGTATGCTTTTATGTAAACCTTGATGTATTATAAAAGTCTAGCTTAGCATGTAGTACATTAGTTATCTTGTAATTAACCCTTTTGAAATGTTTAAGAACACTTATTGTATTGTAAATGCTCTATTTGCATGTTAGTATTCCATTTTCTTTCAAATTTTATGACATGATATGTGGGCTATGTGTGTGTGTGTGTATTGTGTGGATTGTATGAGGTGTTGAATATTAATGATTGAAATAAGGTATGGAATTATGGGACCTTGTGATGATGGATTGATTGAGCAAATTGATAGTAGTCGATCATTTAGGATGTCCTAAATATAAATGAAACTCTGTCAATTTTTTGGTAGATTTCTATATAAAAAAATTACCCTCAAATTAAGAACATATGTTGGATTCTTTTAATGTTGATCAAGTTATACAGTCAAGTCTGTTACAGCTCTAATTGCTTCCCTGGATGCATCTGTTTTGATAGTGAAGGCCTCGTTGAAGTTAGGCATCACTAGTATAGAGTGGTCATCATGGCTTGTTTGAGAGTAAGGAAGGCGATTTCAGCTTCCTCATGCCATCCGAATTGGCTTTTTTTAAGAAGATTAATGAGTGGCCGAGCTATAATGCTGTAGTTTTGGATGAACTTCCGGTAATACCCTGTCAAACCTAAAGGCCCACATAGTTCCAAATTGTTAGTAGGCCGAGGCCAAGCTACCATAATAGTAATCTTACTTTTGTCCACCCTGACACCTTGGCTAGTGATGATGTGCCCCAGATACTCCAGTTCTTGTTTCCCAAATACAAATTTGCTAACTTTGACAAAGAATTAGTGTTGCCTCAATATTTCAAAAGGTCTATTTTACACGCACTAAATGCTTGTCCCAATTGGAACTATAGATCAAAATATCGTCAAAGAAAACTAATATGAATTTGTGAGGATGATGACGAAAGATAGAGTTCATGATAGCTTGAAATGTAGATGGTGCATTATATGGGCCAAATGACATAACCAAGTATTCATATAGCCCATTATGTGTTCAGAAAGCAATTTTATAGACATCATATGGATTTAGTCATACCTGATGGTACGCCGCCCTCAAATCTAGCTTAGTAAAGTATAAGCACCGTAGAGCTCATCCAACATATCATTAACTATAGAGATCGGGATTCGGTCTTTAATGGTTATGGTGTTGAGCACATGATAATGTATGCAAAACACTAGTTCTTGTCTTTTTTCTTCACTAGCAAAACAAGTGATGAGACAAGGCTAGTGCTAGGTCGAACAAGCCCTGATCCCAGCACATCTTGGACCTGCTTCTCTATCTTGTTCTTTTGATAATACGTGTACCTGTATGGTTAAACATTAATCAACTTAGTTCCTTCTTTAAGAGGGATGTTGTGGTCAACTCTCGTATTGGTGGTAAGCTCATGGGTTCTATGAATAGATCAAAAAATTCTTGCAATATTACTTGCATGCTTGGATGAATATTCGCTTGTGGTTCCATTTGAGCTACTTGGAAGCATAATGCCAACATTGCTGGGCTTGGGCGAATTTCCTTGGATAACTCTTTAAATGTTGCCACTTGGATGTCTTGCTCATCGATACTGAGAAATCTCTTAGTCTGTTTTTCCCAAAAACATTCCATAGTCAATTGTTTCTAGTCGCAAACCAAAGAGCCAAGTAACTTAAGCCTAATCACCAGCACTATGTCCAATCCTATGAGAGGTAAGGAGTAAAGAGTTAAGAAAAAAAAAGAGTGCCTTGATGATTTTCTTGTACCTCTTTAAACCACCCCTGGCATCAAAAGATGTTCTTCATTGGTAACTCGAACGATGAAGGTTTCTGTTGGCACTACCAGTAATCACAATCGGTTGGCCAGATGCTTAGTAATAAAATTATGAGTCGACTAGCTATTGATTAATATAATGACATCGTGGGAATCGATTTTGGTAGCTATCCGTATATCTTGGGCATGGTCCATCTTGTAATGCATATAATATAATTATTGGTTTGGTAAGCTCCTCATATTTCTCCTGGGCTGATGTTCTTCAGGGTCATTGTCACTTAAAAAAGTGTCGTAGCCATCAAACCCTTCCAGCATGAGTATCTGTGGCCTTTAACATTTGTGCCCTGCAATAAAACATTCATTACAATTAAAACATAAGTTCTAGGCTCTCCTTTGTTGCATTTCTTCCCAAGTGAGGCATTAGACATGATTATCATGGGTTTGTAGTGCTGCTCGATTGATAGAGGAAGGGCTAGGGAAGCTCGCATCGGTGGTACAGGTCTGACAAACCTCTTTTGTCTAGTAAGTTGATCATCTTTTATACGTGCTAAGATGATGGCTTTCTTTAAAGCCTGAGGCTTGAACTGTTAGCATAGGCAGTAGTTGTTATTGATAGAAATACATCTGAAATAGGAGTGTAATTATAGGATAGGTATCTTCCTATACTTTAGGCCTAAATTATAGGAATGTGATGTAAATCAGGATTGATGTAAATCAGGATTGATGTAAATCAGGATTGATGTAAATCAGGATTCCTTCCTATTTAAGGAACATGACTATCATGTAAATAGGGGATTCAGCCAATTTGACATGGTATCAGAGCTATACCTTTGAATTTGTATTCCAAAATCAAGTTCTTTCTTGTTGTTCTGAGTTTCTAGATTATTCTGGATCAGTCTTAGATACATAGGACTCTTGGTCTCCTGGCTCTTTTCAATCAGTCCTAGATACATAGGACTCTCAGTTTCTTGGTTCTTTTGGTTTTGTTCTCGGTTGTCAGCTGAGGTTTGTATTCTCCTTGTTCTGTGATTTTTTGTGTATCACTACAAAGATGTCAAACAATTCTGATCTGTTTGGTGTCCGATTTACTGGGAAGAATTATTCTGCTTGGGAATTTCAGTTTCAAGTATTTGTCACAGGAAAAGAATTGTGGGGTCATGTGGATGGGAGTGATCTAGCCCCTACTGATGCTACAAAACTGTCTTTATGGAAGGTCAAGAACGCTCGGGTAATGTCCTAGATACTAGGGTCAGTTGACCCCCTTATTATTCTTAATCTGAGGCCATACAAAATAGCAAGAACCATGTGGGAATATCTGAAGAACGTTTACTATCAAGATAACAATGCTAGACGTTTTCAATTAGAAAACGACATCTCTAATTATTCTCAAAGAAATCTTTCTATTCAGGAGTATTATTCTGGTTTTTAGAACTTATGGATAGAATATACTGATATCATTTATGCCCAGATTCCAGCAGAATCCCTCTCAGTTATTCAGAAGGTGCATGGGCAGAGCAAGTGTGATCAATTTCTCATGAAATTGAGATCTGAATTTGAGATTACTCGCTCGAATTTGATGAACCGAGCTCCCTTGCCTTCCTTGGATGTTTGTTTTGGGGAATTACTGTAGGAAAAACAATGAATCCTTACACAAAGTACTCTAAAGCAGGACAACCCAGTTGCAGTTGCCTTTGTTGCCCAGGGAAGAGGTAGAGGCCAGAATATGGGCAATGTTCAGTGTTATAACTGCAAGGAATATGGCCACATTGCTAACAATTGTAGAAAGAAGTTATGCAATTATTGCAAACAGCAAGGGCATATTATCAAGGAGTGTCCTACTCGTCCTCAAAACCAGAAAATACAGGCCTTTCCAGTGGTAGTATCTTAAAGCTCATCTGTGACAGTCGCTACCAGTTCTCTTACTCCAGAAATGGTGCAACAAATGATCATTACATCCCTCTCGGCCCTAGGGCTACAAGGTAATACTTCTAATTCACAACTTTGGCTTGCTGATTCCACTGCTTCAAATCATATGACCAACTCATCTAGTATGCTTAAGAATGTGCGAGAGTATCATGGTTCATCACAGATTCAGGTTGCTAATGGTGGTCATATACCCATCACTAAAATTAGAGATATTAATCCCACCTTCATGAATATTTTTGTATCACCGGAACTGTCTACTAACCTTATTTCAGTTGGTTAACTGGTGGATGATAACTGTGATGTGCATTTTTCTCATAATGGTTGTCTTGTACAGGAGTCGGGGAAAGTAATCGCGAAGGGGCTTAAAGTTGGATGCTTATTTCCGCTGTATTTTTCCATTCCTAGCTGTCTTTCTTTTGCATGCTTGAATGTTCTAAATAAAAGTGAAGTCTGGCATAAATGTTTAGGCCATCCAAATTCTGTTGTTTTATCGTGATTGTTGAATTCTGGTTTGTTGGGAAATAAAGATAAATTTTCTTCTTTCGATGCTTTGATTGATTGTTCAACATGTAAGTTAGGTAAGAGTAAAACTCTTCCTTTTCCTTCTCATGGTAGTCATGCCACAAAATGTTTTGATATTATTTATAGTGATGTTTAGGGACCTTCACCGATACTTTCTCATGCTCATTCCAAGTACTTTGTAACTTTTATTGATGATTATAGTAGGTTTACTTGGGTATACTTCCTACGTTCCAAATTTGAGGTTCTTTCCGTCTTTAAGACATTTCTTGCTTATGTTGAAACCCAATTTTCTACTGGTATTAAGATCTGATTCGGGTGGGGAATATATGTCACGTGACTTTCATGATTTGTTACTACAAAAGGGCATTATTTCACATTGTTCTTGTCCATATACACCTCAACAAAATAGGGTTGCTGAGCGTAAGAATCGACATTTGTTGGATGTCACTAGAACCTTATTGCTCGACTCGTCTGTTCCCTCTAAATTCTGGGTTGAAGCATTGTCTACTGCTGTTTATTTAATCAACCGTTTGCCCTCCCAGGTGTTAAATTTCAACTCCCCTTATTATCGTCTATATCATGAGGCTCCTAGCTACTCTGATTTGCACACTTTTGGTTGTCTGTTTTGTTCATTTGCCTTCTAATGAACGCCACAAACTTTCTGCTCAGTCTGCTAAATGTGCTTTTCTATGTTATAGTATTTCTCACAAAGGTTTTGTTTGTTATGATCTAAGTTGTAGCAAATTTTGTGTCTCTCGAAATGTGGTCTTCTTTGAAAATCAATATTTTTTCCCTACTACTACTCCTGCTGCATCTTCATTGCATGCTCCTATTCTTCCTCATTTTGAGGACGTGTCGTCATTTGAGCGGTTTAACCCTGGAATTGTGTATGAAAGACGGCGCCTAATTTTGGCTCTTCTGGAGACTAACCCACCATCTGATACTGCTTCGGTACCTTCCCCTTTGCAGCCTGCTCTTCGTCGTTCTACGAGGGTTTCTTATCCTCCTGGTAGGTTTGGTTTCTCTACTACTCTATCCAGTATTATTGTTCCATCATGTTACTCATAGGCTGTCCAGCATGAGTGTTGGCAAACCGCCATGCAGGAAGAACTTTGTGCGCTTCAGGATAATCATACATGGGATCTTGTTTCATGTCCTTTATCGGTTAAACCCATTGGGTGTAAATGGGTATATTCCATAAAGCTTCGCTTTGATGGCACTCTAGACCGCTATAAAGCTCTGTTGGTTGCTTTGGGGAATCAACAAGAATATGGGGTGGATTATGAAGAGACTTTTGCCCCCGTAGCCAAAATGACTACTGTGCGCACTATTATTGCCATTGCTGCTTCACAGGGTTGGTCACTTCATCAAATGGACGTCAAAAAAGCGTTTCTTCATGGTGATCTCAAAGAGGATATTTATATGGCACCTCCACCGGGTTTGGTTTCATCTTCTAAATCGGTTGTTTGTAAATTGAAGCGGTCCTTGTATGGTTTGAAACAAGCTCCCCGAGCATGGTTTGACAAGTTTCGCACTACCTTGCTTCGCTTCTCTTTTGTGCAAAGCAAATATGATTCTTCATTATTTCTTTGCACAACATCTACTGGGTATGTTTTCCTACTTGTTTATGTCGATGACATTGTCATTATAGGCACTGATTCGACATTGATTAGCAGACTTCAGCAACATCTTCGGGATTCCTTTCATATGAAGGACCTTGGTTCTCTCACTTACTTCTTGGGTTTGGAGGTTCATTTTTCCCCTTCTGGTATTTATGTGCACCAACAGAAATACATTCATGATTTGATTGCTTTGGCCGGTCTTCAAGCTTCTTCTCCAGTGGATACTCTTTTAGAGGTGAATGTTAAGTTTCAAAGTGATGATGGGGATCTTATTCCTAATCCATCTTTGTATCGACAACTTGTTGGCAGCTTGAATTATCTTACTATTACTCTACCTGATATCTCCTTTGCAGTTCAGCAAGTTAGTCAATTTATGCAATCTCTTCGTCATCTACATTTAGCAGCAGTCCGTCGCATCATTCGATATCTACTTGGTTCTTCTAACCGTGGTCTATTCTACCCAGCTGGATCTCCTATTAGTCTTGTTGCATACAGTGATGTAGATTGAGCTGGTTGTCCTGATACCAGACGCTCTGTTACAGGTTGGTGTATGTTTCTTGTTGATTCCTTGATTTCTTAGAAAAGTAAGAAACAAGATCGAGTCTCCAAATCCTTGACCGAATCTTAATATCGCGCCATGTCCGCTGCCTGCTCAGAGATTGTTTGGCTTCGTGGCCTGCTTGCCGAGATGGGATTTCACCAGACTACTCCTAGTCTCCTTCATGCAAACAACACGAGTGCTATTCAGATTGCTACGAATCCCGTCTTCCATGAGCGCACCAAACATATTGAAGTGGACTGTCACTCTATCCGCGAAGCCGTCGATGCTCATGTTATTTCTCTTCCACATATCTCCACCGATCTCCAGATTGCTGACGTGTTCACGAAATCCATGACTCGACAACGACATCATTTTTTGGTTGGAAAATTGATGCTTATTAATCATCCAGCATCAATTTGAGGGGGGGGTGTTAGCATAGGCAATAGTTGTTATTGATAGAAATACAACTGAAATAGGAGTGTAATTATAGGATAAGTATCTTCCTATACTTTAGGCCTAAATTATAGGAATGTGATGTAAATCAAGATTGATGTAAATCAAGATTCCTTCCTATTTAAGGAACGAGACTCTCATGTAAAGAGGGGATTCAACCAATTTGACATGAACATCTAGATACAATATGAAATAAACTAAATGTTCCTACAAGGACTCTTTACGTCCAACCTCATACCCAATTTCCCAAACACTCGAATTCCTATTGGTAATCAAGTAAATAACCATCATGCCTTATCTTTGAAAGGGCTTCATCAAAATCTTCACACTTTGAAGGCCCAAAACGAGCCCAAAATTCATCTTTAAAATTTACCCATGAGAGAGTGTGTCTTTCTTCTTGAAATGTCCTGCAAATCCACTGCTACCATTGGTTGGCCTCTCCTTCTAAATGGTAGGAGGCCAAAGAAACCTTTTGGGGTTTGGGAGTAATTTGAAACTTAAAAAACTTGTTCACATGATTGAACCACTTCATCATATCATCTCTTGAAAATCAAGGAAAGTCAAGCTTCGTTGTTTTGGATTATACAACAAGTAGTCCCCCATCGTGGCCTTAACGGTGTTGGTTACCATGATTTGAAGGCTCCTGGTTTGCAAGCAGCACATCATAAAGACAATTAAGAGTTTATTCCAAATGTTGCAGCCTGTTAGCCATGCTGATCTCCATTCAGTGCAGCCCATCTTCCAACTGCTCAATACATTCCTTATTGGTTCCCATAATAAACTAGGCTTTGATACTAATTATAGGTCTCAACAAATATTCAAACGAGAAATTGAACTATTTTCTCTTCGGGTGAGCAGGTACCACAAGATGTGAATAACAAATGATTACTTGATAAATTCATTGACAATTGTTGGTTGTTTAAATAAGTAAAGCAATTATTGGCTGCATACTAATAATAAAAATAACTATTAAAACAAAAAAAAAGATACTTGTTGAAAGACTTTAAAGTAATAAAAATTTTATTGTTGTCAATGATAAATCCTTTGTTTTTAAGGCTTTCTTACTCTTATTTGTGTAACTAGGATGTTTGCAATATGTCTCTAAAGATTCCAATAACATCACTTTGGTTTAGATGCACTTATAAATAAGACTTTTAAACCAAGGATTATGTGACTCAAATATCTTTCAATAAGATGAACCAAAGCAATATATTTGGGAGGAAAACCAAAGAATAAAAAAAGAGGAAAAAACTAAAATATGAGGTGAGGAATATTGAATAAAAATCTAAAAAATATTGTTTAAAACTCTTCCTTCACCCTATTTTTTGAAAGCTAAAAAGTTGAAGAATTAATTTTGATAATAATCAAAATTAACTCTCATATTATCAAACTTTGATTAGCCATTATAAATCAAGAATTAGATTTGAACATAGTGGCCATAAAGCTATAGCTTTTTAGTTGAAAAAATTATCTAAATTTGAAATAAAAGCTTCCGGAAGAGACTATTAACATTCATGGGTTGGAACAAGGAAATATTTCTTCATGGAATAGGCCATATTCTAAATTTTAATTGGTAAAAAATAATCTGTTGTAGCCTAAAATATTATCTTACAATAAAATCAAACTCAGGCATAAGTCCATATGGGTTTAATTTCTTCATGGAAGAGACTGGTGCATGCATGTATGTAGGTTTAAGTCTAAAGCCTACTTTGCCTGTGACCTTTCCCCTCTATATACTTATGTGTCCTTTGGGTTCAATATGAACTTTTCAACTACCCACTTTATAAACACTAAGAAAGTTTTGTTTATTTTCTATGTGGGATAAAGTTCTTTTCAAAGGTTTTGAATTTCACTAAAACATGTGAACTAAGTCTTCATTGAGATTGTACCGGGGGGGCGCGACGTCGTCTGGCGACGGCAAAGGCTCTTTGTTGTGCCTCCTATGGGTAGTGTGGTGTGTTGGGAAGGGTTTTTTGATTTAATCATAAAATTATGATTAATGTTTATGAGTCTCCACCTAGTATTATGGTCATTAGAAACTTATGGTCTGTGAGAGTCTGAGTAAGAGACTGGTTGTATAAGGGGAAGACGCATCACCCCTAGTGCACCCTACCTAAGGTAAGCTGCATTGTTGTTTGATTGTTTTTTGTTGGTCTTTTCTAAGGTTCAAGGCAGATCTCTCTTCATGAGAGAGTTTCTACCTTATTGGGTTAAATCGCAACCGTTCTAAAGTCTGAACTTTAACATCATATTTTTACACTTTGTATCTTTAATACCTAATGGTGTACTTTATTGTATAATTTTACACCCCACAAATATTAAAGTCTACATCTAGACCCCAAAAAAGATTGAAAAAAGATTTTTGACATGTTGGCCAAATCCTAATGGATCTGGTTACGATATCCATTTAAATTTTTTAAAAAAAAAACATGAAAAATATGCAAGTTTTTTTTTTTTTTTAAATATGCTTAGAAAAATTTTAGGACTTGGCTGTATGCAACAAAATATTTTTTTTCCTTTTGAAAATGCTTTGAATTTTTTTTTGAAATATTTCAGAGAAAAATTGGGTATTTTAATACCGGATTTGTATTTTACAATGTAAATATACAACTCGATATTATGAAAAATGGATAGAAAAATATTTGAGAAAATCACAATTTTTTTAAAATGATTTTTGAATTTTTTTTTGGATTTTTTTGTTTTTTTTTAAATAATATTATAATATAATATATTATATAATATAAAATATGTAGGCAAAATGGTGGGCTGTTATCGGCCCAAAATGGTTGGGCCGATCTCGGCCCGACAAGTATTTTAGGGTGGGCCAGATCCGGCCTATAAACTTGGTACGAGTTGAATCAGGGCCGACCCATCTTCTATGTTAATTATTTCTGCAAAAACGTGAACAATTATTGTTCATGTTCTGGTTGCACTGTTCACGTTCTGCATGCAACCAAACGGTTGCAGAAGCTGTAGGCGGGCGGAGGAGAAAACTACCATCAGCGGTGGTCACGAATGTGATCAGGGGTTGAGCTGATGGCCCGGGCGGCGTTGCTAGGAGCAACGGTGGCCATAGTCAATCACGGGGAAGGAAGAAGGATTCCACAGAGGTGAGAGATAGGAAGAAACGGTGATAGTTTTAGGTGTGGGGGGTGGCTGTCTTGTGGTTGGGATGGACACCTGTGGTGGAGATGGTGGCGTAGAAGCTGTTTGTGGCTCTGTTTGGTGGCTGGGGCGGTGGAGAGAGAGACTGCAGAAACGGGGCAGTGGGGGGCTGGTTTTTTTGTTAAATTTGGACTCGATTTTCTCCTCCCTTAGGTCATCAACGAAGCCTCTATTTATAAGCGGTGGAAGAGGGTAATCTCATCTACACCGGAGTAAAATTTCAGACATTGATTCAGTTGGAAAGGATCCTAACCGTTGGCTCAAAGTAGGCATCCTGAGTTGTCAATTCTGTAGAAAAAGCTGCCTAAGTGGGCATGTTTATGCTGGCTCCGGCGCCGATTTGCTGTCATTCAGACTGAAATCTTCACGTGGGGATGTAGAGTGACTGTAGATGATCATTTTTGTGCAAGTTTGGTTAAATTTGGTGGACGTTTGGTGCATTAAATGCCCCTACAAAGTAGGTGACCGAACCAGCTTTAACCGGGTAAAAGAAGAAAACAATGAATAGTGACTTTTGATTTAATGCAATTAAGCCCTTGATGAACTTCAGTTGGAACCTCGAAGTTACACGCCTTTTACAATATGGTACTTGGTCTCAGAATTTTTCAATTTAACCCCTAATTGACCATCAAATTTTAATTTCTTCAATTTCACCCCCGATTTTTGTCAATTAAGCCCCTATAGTTCGGCACCTTTTGCAGAGTGGTCCTTGGCTACGAATTTTATCAATTTCACCCCTAATTGACCTCAAAACTTCAATTTTCTTGCAATTTTGCCCTTGATTTCAATCAATGAACTTGGTAAAAATTAAATTTGGTCTTTTAAAATTCCAATCTTCTCAATTAAACCCGAATTAAGCTCTCGAACTTAATTTTTCACCAATTAAGCCTAAAAAAAAATTAATTTGACCCATTTAAAGTATAATTAAGTGCTTGCACTTAATTAAATCCTTCAATTGGATCAAAATTAATTCTTAAAATTTAATTAGCTCACGATTAAATCAAATTGGCCTATTAAAAATTTAATTATGTCATTGGACTTAATTTTTCACTAATTAAGCCCCAAATAAAATTGATTTGACCCAATTAAAATATAACTAAGTCCTTGTACTTAATTAAATCCTCTAATTGAATCAAAATTAATTCTCAAACGTAATTAAAATTCAATTTGGCCCATGATTAAATCAAATTGGCCTATTAAAAATTTAATTATGTCCTTAGACTTAATTTTTATGCAAATTCATCCAATAATAATTTAATTTGACCTTAAATTTGCATTGTTTTCCCTATTTTTTGAGCATAATGGGGTACTATTAGGCCTTGAATTTTCTCCAAAAATTGCAACTTGATTCCCCGACCTACTTTCTCCATATTGCCAACTTTTATTTTATTTTTTTGATTTTTATTTAAAAAAAAAGAGTTATTTTTGGGGAATAACCCAGAATTGGGTTATGACAGAGATTAATTTTTTATTCACTCATAATTTGTTTAAAATATGTTAATGTTTTATGTTAAAGAATTTATGTTGGAGATTAAATTCTAACATAGTTTTAATCTAAAAAATTGAGTGGACCTCACTTTTTATTTGTCTTTAAATGTGCCTAATAGCCATGTTTTAATAAAATTTTCAACATCAAAAACCCTAAAAAATCAAGAACACCATAATTATGGGAAGACACCTAAAATACATAATTTTCATTCATCCATGTCTCTACTAGCCAAGAAACAATTGCAACCTTATAATATAGAAAAAACTAGAAAACCTTAGTAGTAGTATTAAATAGAAAAAATAAACTACAAAAAACTATTCCTTTTTAAAAAAATAGAAAAAAGACTAGAAAAACATTAATAATATAGAATAGGAAAAAAATAGAAAATTATAAAACTAACTACGACAAATATATAGTTTCCTAAAAAACTTCTCCATTAATCTCATTGGTTTGGAAGAAACTTGTACTTGAGTACAGACCTTAGCAAGAAACCATAACTTACAAGAAACCATAACTTACCACGAATATCCTTTTATATATGGTTCATCCCATTTTGGGTCCCTAATATCTTTATGCATGTCACCATATCATGGATTCCTAACATAATAACTTAATGTATGTTGTCCCATTTTAGATCCCTGGCACAATCTTTTTATATGGGTCGCCCCATTGTGGACCCCATTATCAGGATTTCCAATAACAATAAACAACACATAAAAATACAACACACTAGTTATGGAACATCCTTTTCTTAAGGAAGAACCTCTTCATCCCTTCCAACACGAGCATGTTCTATTATGTAATATCTTTTAATCATGATATTAAACAGTACAGTACAACTAACAACTAGGACTTGATAAGTTTTGATATACATCCTCTATGACATACAACCAAAAACACTTGGGATCATTGAAATATGATACCAACAGACAATGATGAGACGAAGGGTAACATGATTTGTTGCAAATGAAAACCCTCAAAGACAAAGAACACCATAACTATAGGGAGAAACCTAAAATACTTAATTTTTAATTATCCATGTATCCATTTGTCAAAAGACAATTATAAGTCTTTATATTGAAAAAAACAAAAAAACTTGAAAGCCTTAGTAATATTGAATAGGAAAAATAAACTTGGAAAACATTCCTTCAAATAGAAAAAAAAAAAACTAGAAAAGTGTAATAATACAAAATAGAAAAAAATAAAATTAATAAGAAAAATATTTATTTTGATAAAAAAAAAACTCTTGCATCAAATGTAATTAGCTTTGATCTTCAAAACATAGTTATTTTTGTTACATTCTTTGAAATTTTAAAACTTTAAAAGCTTTTTTTTTTATCTCAAATTCCACTACCTTTTACATTAAAATACTTAGAGAAGGAGTTTTTTTCCAGGAGAAAGCATTTCTCTTGAGATATCCTTGAAAAGATAAACCTTATCCATTGTTAGCAGAAATAAATGCTAGCAAATGCTTTTATAGATAGATTGGTAGTTGTTCATCCAATTGTTATTGGTTCAAGCTCTTAGCCTTATGTCAATAGAATAGCAAGACATGCATCAGTCAGATACACACGCCTACCCATAAAACAACCAAGGATTGTGCACTCAGTTTTTATTTTCTTATGGTAGATAAAGGCCATTCACACCAAATTTTTTTAGTTTTGTGAATGACATGTCATCCAACTCGACAAATGATGCATTGTTCATCTTTCATCTTTTCCAATCACTAAAGGTGGCATAGGTGATTGGAAAATTAGGGTCTAAATTTTTGATTTCAAAAACCAAGATTTCAACAACTTTTTCATCTAAAAACATCTTATAAACAAATTCTAAGTGGCCTAAAAACTCAGAATAAAATTAAAAAACCTCACGAGCTTCAATCTACTTTTTTTTTGGCATCATTGAAGGTGGAAACCACATCTATTAAGTTTCTCTCTAAAAAACCAACCTATAAACACCAAAAATTGAGGTTAATGGTGGTTGGAATTTGGTCACCAAGAGCTTTATCTCTCTTTAAATTTTTTCCAATGACTTTCTCTATCATCTCTCAATATCTAGGGACTTAAATGTAAAATATATCAAGTTTAGGATCTAAATGAAAAATACAAAGCAAGAACGCACCAAGTGTAAAAAGATTAAAATAGAGGACCAAAATGTATATTTATGCACCTGTTAAACAATAAATATGTGGAAGAGGTTGTAATTTTTTGTCAATGTCATTTTTTATCCTTATTTTTTTTAATTTTGTTTTTATAATAATTTTAAATTCATGCATGCAAAATCAACATTCCATTCAATCTTGAGACACTTCGCAAGACTTAGGGGATGTGATGAAATGAAATCCAAAGAGAATGAGAAAATCTAGGAAAAAAAAGAAACTTTTAAAGACCAAATTGAAAGAAAAAAAAAGTTTGATGTCCAAAATGAAGAAAAATGAAATTCAAAGGACCGAGGATGAAAATATGCAAAATAAACATTGCTATGAATAATGTATTGTGAGAGGATGAAAAGGAACGCAAGCTATAGTAAAAATTTATCCTATTTTATTTCTTTTCTTAATAGTTTAATTTAAAACAGACCTGTGATCATAATCTATCAAAATTCATTAAACTTAAAGGTATTATTTTGAAAGTTGTTGGAACAATGACGCATGTATTTGATGGATATCGTGTAGCTGTATAATATTAGAATATTCTTATTTATTATTTTGAAAGGATACAATTATTTCATAAGCTTATCCAGTATAGAGATTTATTGGTGATGTGGCTTTTATTATTATTATTATTATTATTATTATTATTAAGTAATGAACAAGTAAATGGAATAGGGACTAAGGAATAGTGGAGAGGCCTCCAAGAACAAGCGGAGAAGCTTCCATGCTCTGTAATTAAACTTGATCACCAAGTTTGTTCCTTTCTTGTTCATCGAGTGTACTGATTACTATAAATAGACGAGAAAATGAGTGGTTTTAGGTTGTGAAAAAGATAAAGTTTGAGGGTTTTTTTTTTTTTTTTTTTAAAGTATGATAGAGTGTACAAGAGGCTTCCGGAATTATGGATGTAAGTAGAGTTTTGACTAACCATGTTAAATTTTATGTGTCTGCTCTTTATTCATCTTTGCTATTTTTCTTTTCATTAAATTATGTTATTCATGATAATTGTCTCAGTCCCTAATTTCTTAATCTTAAGTTTCATGATGACATAAATATGGTGGGAGTTATTCCGATCAAAAAATTAGCATGAAGCGGGTATAATATGATATTTTATATCAGAAAGTGTAAGATGATTTGTTTCTTTATTTTACTAATTTTAGCACTAAATAAAAGAGTAACTGTTTGGGTAGCTAATTTGTATTGAGGACTCGGTTTTTTTTATAGAGCGTTTGGAAATACAAGCCAACTTGTATTTTTAAAGAATTCAATTTTTTTTTATATGTTTTGAATTATTTTGATGCATTAATTTTAAAAATATTTTAAAAAAATAAAAATAATATTATTTTAATACATTTCAACATAAAAATTATTTTAAAATATAACCATAATCACATTCTTGAACAAATTTTAAATTATGCCTGATTCCATCCGAATTGCTAATATAGGGTTTTTAAGGGCGCCGACACTATTCGCTTGAATAAGTTCTATTTTCACCTGCAAAGTGAGCTCTGAAACTAGAAACCTATGACCACGCTTAAAATGAAAAAAAATAAAATATAGTGCACAATAAAGGGCAAGAAGCATGTCATTCTTCGGAAGATAGTTTCATCATGAAGCAGGCTAAATTGGGAGTTTGTACTCTTACTTGGGTAACATTAAATTAAATTTACAAAAAAAAAAAAAAAAACTAATTATTATAGAAGAAACATAGCGACCCCTCTAACAAACCACTATGGATGGAATAATATCATTTTTCTTTCAAGTTAAGCAAGAGAATTGAGAGGAAGAGAGAAAAAGAATAGTTTGATCTAGGTCATGGTTACATTGTTAACATGGGAGAGAGTTGTTTCCGAGCTGATTCCATCAACACCAAAAAAGACCGTCATCAAAGCTCGAAGAAAATCGCACGTGCCGCTGAAATACAATCACCTGTCTCACATGTTGGTGCTTGCTTGCATGAGCCAACTCTTGAATTTGAAACTCATGTCATCTAATGAACCACACACTAGATATATAATTAAGATAAAGAGCTATACTAGCAAGTTGTTACAATTCAATTTTTAATTTTAGCGTATAAAAATAATATTAACAAATAATTAAATTAATAAAGATGTTAATTAAATTATGTCACACCAAAAGATTATATATATATATATATATATATATATATATATATATTTGTATCTATACTCATCTTATATATGCTAAATATTCTCCATGCTGGGGAGGAAGGCTATATTCTCCACTTTCTTGAGAGAGCTTAAGAGAATAACTCCAAATTCGCAAACTGAGCATGAGTTCATGACTCTAATCAATAACCAGATAGGGGTTTAGTTGGGATAATTTGAAAGAGTTTTCCTAATTTTTCTTTGAAACTAATGTGGTTGTGGATTTCCCTTTGCCCTTTTCTTCAAATAAAAGCACCCAACATTCTCTTCTTGTCATAGATACTTTTGTATAATTAGTACATCTTGTTTGATTTTTGTAGCAAAAAGTGGCAACATCACGAAAGACTTTTAACTAATAAACAGTAGATTTGACTAAAGGAGTTTCTTTAGAGATAAACAAATAAATTATTATTATTATTATTTTTAAAAAAAGTTATTGTTCTTCAAGGATTGGTGGGCTTGACGTATGTGGCTACATTAGAGGTAGCTTAGTGCAATCTACACTTTGCAAAGCTCAAACAAATATTATTTCCTAATTAAGAGCTTCACACAACGGATTGAGTCGTTGAAATATAGCTGGCAAATCTAGTAAAGACCTCCCATGATTCCATCACTAAACTTGAAGCCAAAGTTATTCCAAAGACACTAATTTTATATTCTATGATCTGTTGATATTGCTTTTTGTTGATTTATTGCTTGCATTTCCTTCCATAAATAGGGCAAATGACTACCTGAGAATTGGACTCGTGCATGGCGAACAAGTTGAGCTGTAGGGTTATGATGAACATGCTAATTACAAGCTGTTGTCTTCCATGGAATAGGCAGTGATGGCATTTGTTTTATTTTCCTGAGGTGGAGAAAAACAAATAGACCATAACACTGTCATTCCTTGGAAGATAATGACTCGTGGTTGACACTTGATCTCTCCAGTCCAGTCCAGATTCAAGCTAGCTGCTGTCTGCAAATTCTTTGAAAAGGGTTTGTTTTCTGGCTCACAAAACACTTAGAGAATCGCAAATATATGTAGGCCAGCCTCTCATTGTAGAAATGCTATTTATATTTTCTAATCAGCATTTACTAAATTCTTTCATGGTACTAATAATTCATGATATAAAGAATTTATTTCTTGTTAGATACTCCTCTAGATTTACCAAGATCTTAGCTCATTAATTGTTTATTGTTAAATAATTCATGATACAAAGCTTGAAACACCCAAAGGTGGAAGAACAATCTTTGACAAGCTTGAAAGAAAGAATGATTGTACCGAACATCATTTCTTCAGCCGAACAGCCCCTGCAACTACAAGCTCTCAAGATGAGGTGGAAATTGTCTAGAGTTAATCACTTGCTATGAAGTATTAGAAGTAAGTGAATGCGTATTTGAAGATGATGAATTTTTTTGGGTAATTTGAAGATGATGAATTTGAATCAATAAACATATATTATTTGTCCTTAAACTGATACCAATCCGTATTATTTGCAGTTTTTTATAGAGTTAAAAAGCAAATATATTCTTAAAGCTAAACAAAGCCACCAGAAAATCTAGGAAAACTTTTAAATCTAGCTAAACAAAGCTGATTGTCATAACCTATTTTTGGATCCCTGGGTAAAAAAAAATGAAAAGAAAAAACATAATAAATAAATAAATAAAATAAAATAAAAACTAAAACAATTAGACAATGAGGAGTGGATGTCAAAACGTCCAAGAAAATGGTTAGAAATTGATTGAGAATTTTCACAAATACAAAGATTAAATTTGGCAGTATATATTGGACTGGTGGAAGCCTCGACTAACAAACAAAATTCAATTTGAGAAAGAAAAGTTCAAAATCAGATGTTTATGGACTCAATTAAATTTTATTGAAGGTTTAATTAAAGTTATGGAGGGCTTGATGGTAAGAAAAATTGATTTTGAAGTTAATTTAGGTTTTAATTGGAAGAAATTAAAGTTATGGGGTCAAATTATAATTTTTTAGAGTTAAGTTGGTCAAATCAGATGCTTAATTGCATAAATATTGAAATTTGATTGCCAATTAGGGACTTAATTGAAGAAATCCAAAACCAAGGACCAACATGAAAAATGCCCGTAAATTGAGGGGCTGGAATTAAACCGAATCAGGGGCCAAATCGAACAAATTAGAAGTTTAATGCTCAATTTAGGGTCAAATTGCATAAATTCAAAACCAAGAACCAATGTGTAAAAAGCGGCCAACTTTAGGGTCGACAATTGAATTTGACAGGGATGTAATTGAATTGATTTTTATAATCAAAATTTCAATTGAGGACTCGATTGAACAAATCACAAATTAAGGACTAATGTGAACTCTGGACATGTGAGGTAGGGAAGAAGAAGATTTTTCTTCCCCTTGTTTTCACCGACTTTTATCATGCTAATGCACACGAGGCAAGGAAAGAGAAGGCAAGGCCAGAAAGGAGGTGAGAGTCGCCTTCATATATTATCGTGGGTGTCTGGTGGCAGGTCAGTCCTCTGCAAAACTAACTGTAATTGTCAGATCTTCAGGTATTTCGTGATTTAGCCATTCACATCTAATGACTGAGGTTTTGAAGATGATGGATTTGAATCAATAAACATATATTATTTGTTTTTAAAATGATACTTATCCGTATTATTTGTAGTTTTTTTATAGAGTTCAAAAGCAAATAACAAAGCCACCAGAAAGTCTAGGAAATCTTGTATATTTCTCTTGAAACCCATTCAAACATAACTTTTAAAAAGGAAGAAGATGATGCATTTACTGTAACAGTCGAAAACCAATAATCACGTTCAATATTCGTAATCCATGTTTATATATATATATAAGCCAACCCATAGGATTCTGCAATCCGGCTCATATATATTCATAATCCATAAAAAAACTAGCTTAATTTGGATGAAAAGAAAATATATAGTGGAATGAAAGAATATGAAATTTGGCATTATCTAAAAGTAATTAAGTACTAGCTTAACAAGAAATTCGAAAGAATTATTATCATGTTAAGAATTTCAAAATTAGGGATAATGGTTAATATTCTTACTATAACTATAATTATTATTATAATAAAAATAAAAATTTATTACAAAAATTGCCATAGAATGTCAAACCATTTGGTAAGTAGAACAATATTTTAAAAAACAAGCACAATTTATCATATAAGAGCACAAAATGAATTTATGTGGTTTGACATGATATCTACATCAATATGTTTGGTCCTTTCATGATACACCCGATTCTTGATAAGATGAATAATACTTTGGCTATCAAAATATATAACAGTCAACATATATAACAAACCAAGATTACCGACCAAACCTCTTAGTCATGAAACTTCTTTCACTGTCTTTGTTAATGTCATATACTTAGCATCTATTGTAGATAAGACAATAATAGATTGTAAAATTTCTTTTCAAGTAATGACAAATTTTAAGAGAGTGAAAACATAACCTGACAATAATCTCCTTATGTCTAAATCACTAATGTAACTAAATTTACAAAGCCCTCAATACTATTTCTAGTGCTACTACCTTTGTCATATACCAAACCAGTATCTGTAGTACCTCTAAGATAATGAAGTAACCATTTCATGGCCTGCCGATAACCTTCATTAGGATTTTCAATAAACATGTTAACCATACTAACAACATGTGAAATATGTGGATGAGCGCAAGCCATAACTTGCAAAATGCTTCCAACTATACTAGCATATAGAACGTTTGACATGTGCTCTTTCTTATCTTTGATTTTTTATGATAAACTTTAAGATAACCTGAAATGGACTGTAATTGGAGAATTCACTGGATTGCAGTCTTTCATATAAAAATATTTAAGTACCTTCTCAATATACTTCATCTATGACACATATAACTTGCCAACATTTTGAAATTTGCATATCTCTACACCTAAAATTTTCTTAGCTGAACCTAAACCCTTCATCTCTAGTCTCCTTCCTTATCAATACCTTTAAGAGTTCGTTGTATGAATACCTGTCTTAAAATGGTTTTACTACATTGAGATTGTGCTCAAGACTGAACTCGTAAAGGATGCCATTAAAGCTGGAAGGATCAATTGATGAAGAAGTTGAGTCAGGGCTAAGGAAAAGAGAAAGTTTTAATAAAAGAAAGTAGGCCAAAGAGCATCATGTTGATGACTACACCTATTAGCTGAAAGGTTCAAAGGTCCATATGAGAAACCTTTTCACCCTTACTTCACTCAAAATGACATGACTAATGACATTTGTCATAACCAAATTTTTGAACAAATAATAAAAAATAAATATAGTTGACAATTGGGTTAAAACAACAAATCTTGAAGTTTCAGGGATAAAATTATCAGATTTGAGAATAAATTGGTCAAAAAATTGAAGAATTAATAAGTTTGGAAATTTACTTAAAATTTGAATTATTTTAATTAATAAAATTATAAGAATTAATAAGTTTGTGGACTTAATTAAACTTTGATTTAATTAATTAAATAAATTCAGAGACTTAATTGAAATTTATCCAAAAGGGGCAAAATTAAAAGAATTAATTAAGGATCAAAATGAATAATCCAGAAATTAAGGACTGTTTTGTAAACAGTATACCAATTTAGGGATTTAATTGAAATTAATTAAAAAGGGGCAAAATTAAAAGAAATTTTTTATTTGCTTAGGGGTCCAATTGCGAAATTTCCAAATTTCAGGGGTCAAATTGAAAATGTCCATGGCTGCTTGAAAACGACGCCGTTGCTGGGAACAACTGCGTTCGTCTTCTCCATCCCGGTTCAGTAGGCTGAAGATCTGCAACAAACTTGATCTGATCCTGGACCATGATCCCTCTTGTGATTTGAATAAAAGTCCTGCAAAGATGGGATTGATTGAGCTATAAAAAGGGGAAGCAAATAACACACTAGAGGGCGGAGAGATTCAACCCAAAAAAACATAGTCGAGAACGAAGGAATAAACCAACCCAGAAAAACAAAGCTAATAGCAAGAAAACAGAGCCGAGAAAAACAAAACAAAAAAATCATAGCACAGAAAACAGAAAAAAAATATACAGAGAAGAAGAGCAAGACAGAGGAGAGTCACAGATCAGCCCTGCCATTATCTTCGTCCCTGCAAAAAAAAAAGAAAACACCATCGAACCAAAGATTATCGACAACCAGCATCACCGTTATCCGCTGGTCTCCATCTGAAAACGACAGAACACAATTCAAGAGAAACAGAAGTCCTTCATCTCAAGAACTGAGAAATCAAAAAGCGGGACAACGAGCATACTTGGAAAAGAGTGGAAAGCGGCCGAATCAAAGCAGCCACACCAGCGCTGTAGCCTTCTTCAATCGCCAGCAATAGGTGCGCCCATTTCCAAATTTTTGCTCTTCTGTGTTCAAATAACATTTGAACAGTGCGAAGGTAATTTAATTACCTTCGCACTGTTGATGCACGCGTGAAATTGTTTTTTTTTTTTTTTGTTTTGCATGCATAAAAAATAATTTGATAAAGAAATGAATTGATTTTTATTTGTTTATTCACATAAGATAAAATAGGATAAATTTATTTAGTATATTCACCGACGCCAGAGTCGCGAATAAAAAATACTAGGGTAAATTTATTTTATTTTATTTTGTTTCGCATGCATAAAAAAATAATTTGATAAAGAAATGAATTGATTTTTTTATTTGTTTATTCACATAAGATAAAATAGGATAAATTTATTTAGTATATTCACTGACGCCAGAGTCAGGAATAAAAAATACTAATGTAAATTTATTTTATTTTATTTTATTTTTGTTGTTGGTGTTTTATTTAGCTACATAAAAAATAAAAAAAATGCGTATGTGTAAAAAATAAATTGATTTCTACTTGTTTATTCACTGATGCTAGAGTCAGGAATATAATAAAAATGATGATATGAATTTACTTATTTTGATACCTACGTAATATTTACCAACGCAAGAGTTGGAAATATCCGTAGTTGAATATTCACTGGCGCCAGAATCAGGAATATTGTACACAAGAAATCATAGTATAAACCAATAAAAATGTTAGCAATTAATAACAAAGATTAGCAATGCAGCCTACCTTAGGTAGGACGTTTAAAGGGCGATAATATCTTCCTTTTTACGTAACCAGTCTCGGATCATAGAATCTCTGTTGACCAGTTAGGGTTCCTAGTAACCATAATACTAGGTGGCGACTCCTTAAACAAAGACAATTCCCCATTAAAGAACAGGATGCCAGAAATCCGTTCTTTCCACCAGATTTAAAAATTTTTAAGGCCGCCGCGACATCGGGTGCGACAGAATGGCGACTCCACTGGGAACCAATGGACTAAGCTTTGCCTTTTGTTTATCAATTGCTATAATGTTTGTTATGTTATGTTTTTTTGTTTATTTTTTCTTGCATTTACTACTTTAGCATGCATCATTGTTTATATTTTCATGCAACACGTTAAGAGCACACACCTTAAAATCTAGGATAAGTGGGAAAGTAACGGTACCCTAACGGCTTTAGCCTGGGTAAGACTCGTGAAACCATCCAACTCTCGCTTGATCGTTTACTTGGAAGTGGTTGATATGCCAAACTGATATTACTTAGGGCCTCTATTTTCACACTACTTGTAAGCCTCATATCGACCTTTCATGGACGATCACTGAGCATGCGAGAGACCCTTTGAAACTAGATAATGACCAACCTTTTGATGCAGTCAACAATTAGAATCTTCCTATTAGGTTGTCATCCCGTGAAGGACGAGTCTGCATTTCATACGTATTTTTATTGCTTCAACATTTTTTGCATAATTGCATGATTTACATATAACAGGTTGAAATATAGGTTCCCCATTGAAACTCATTCGAGAAAAAGACAAATGGAAGATGAAGAAAGAGTCCAGTTGGAAGCCCAACATCAAAAAGAGGTGGAAAATCTTAAAGAAGAAGTCGCAAGGCTTACTAGTCTACTCGAGCAGGCCTTGAGAGATAAATCTGGAAAAGCAACACTTATAGCTCAGCCTGAACCTATGCTTGTAAATCCCTTCAATCCACAAAATCTGGGAGCAAATGGGTTGTCATCTGATTTTCAACAAGCTATGCATTTCCAACCATCATACCCTACAAGAATTTCTTCTACCATTGATTCTACAGAGAAGGGATCTCAAAAAGGCAATATGATAAAAAAGGATGATCTGAACAAATTCATTGCCCTAGAACAAAGGATGAGGGCATTTGAGGGAATTCACCTATATGATCCTATAAAGGCTGCTGAGATGTGTTTAGTGCCCAACATTGTCATTCCCAAAAATTTTATAGTGCCAGAATTTGTTAAATATACGGGAACTCAATGCCCTATAACTCATCTCAAAACATACTGCAATGAAATGGCTGAGGTTGTTCATGATGAGAAACTGTTGATTCATTTCTTTCAAGACAGTCTGAGTAATGTCGCCCTCACTTGGTATATGCGGTTGGACAATACCAAGGTTAAAAAATGGAAGGATTTAGTTGATGCCTTCGTGAGGCAATATAAGTTCAATATAGACGGGGGCCCTGATCGTTTAAGCTTGCAAGCTATGGTGAAGGACAACAAGGAGTCTATAAGAGAATACGCCCGGAGATGGAGTGAGTTAGCTGCACAAGGTAACCCTCCCATGTTGGAAAAAGAGATGATCAATTTATATTTCCGACACCTTTAAAGCTCCGTACTTTGAATACTTGGTTAGAAGCTCTGCACAACATTTCACTGACCTGGTTGTTATAGCTGAGAGGATTGAACAAGCCATTGGGTTTGGTAAGATTGCTAACCCGACTGAGAAGAACGGTTTCACTGAAGGTGGTTGCCAAGTCACTTATCATTTCTATAGCTAATCGCTTCACATCGACTCCTAGAAATCAACTATCTTGAAGATAAAACTATGGTGATATTAGGTCGAGAATGATCTACATTTGATTTCAATTGACTGTTGAAAAGATGCCTTTGTCGAGGAGAATGAATGATTGAAATTTTCCAGAAATTCCAATCAATGATCGCTAAATGTTTAGCCCCTTTATATGTTATCATGCCAGTATTCATAGCCCAAGATGTTGTCATAAGCTCTTTCTTGTTGAACTTATTTTCTAAAGTTTCAATGAAAATAATGAGTTTGTCATTCAATCGTGTTTACGATTAGCATTATTCATTTTTTCTGAGAGAGTTTTCTTATAAAGATTCACAAACACATCTTTGAAGCCTTGTGTGATCTTATAGACGCAATTCATCTCTTTCACCAAAAATCAGTTTCCTTATTGGAGTTTTGAAAAAAAATGATCTGGCATTTTGATTTCAAAAAAATAATTTGATGTTTATTCAAAAACGATATTTTTGACATTCTACTTGTAGAATGATAAGTGAATCAAGCAACTCCATCATTGAGGTAACTAAATTATAAAAACAATTGTGAAAAAAAAAGAATAAACACCCTTACCCCATTACTCTTGAATCATGTGTTTTTAAATGTATGAATAATGGTATGTAGTGAACTTGTTGCTCATAACTCATGAAATGCATCTTTGCAAAGAATAAACCATCACACTATACGAGGTCAAAGTTTATTGATTATAGCTGCTTGCACTTGAAATGAGGAAAGACCATCTTTATTATTCCTTTCACATTCTGAAATAAGTACATCCCTTGCAAACCCTTTTTGAGCCTGAATAATTTTTCTTTCATAAAAAGAATCCCGACTAAGATCACACCCTACACTGGGGGCAAGTGAAATTTCAATGATAAAGAAGGATGATAAAGCCGTGAGAAAGCCTAAAGGCAAAAGAGCCCAAGAAACTCAAATGCTAGGGATCATGCCCACATCACAAAAAAAGAGGGCAAGTGAAATTTCAATGATCAAGAAAGAGGATAAAGCTGTGAGAAAGCCAAAAGGCAAAAGAGCCCAAAAGACTCAAATGCTAGGGGGCATGCCCAAATCACAAGAAAAAGTGATAACCAAGATAAAGTGAGTATGCTCTAGCAAAGCAATGAAAAGAGAAAAAAAGGAAAAAGGAGCAAAACAAAGAAGAGCGGCAAAAAAAATAAAAATTATGAATGACGTCAAGAGTCAAACTATTGATAGTGATCTTCAGTCTTTGAAACCCTAAAACACTCTTTGAGCCTTATAAATCCTTTTCTTTCATAGCAAAAAACCACAGCCTACATTACGTACCTATAGAAGTCCTTTCTAATCAAGCAAGCAAGCAACCTAGAACAATAAACAATGCTCTCAAAATGCAAAGAATACTTTTTTCATAAGATTCATGATATCAAGAATAAACTACTCATTATTATTCATGCTGATAAAAATAAATGTTCAAAAAGAGACAAGTTTTTCTCATACAAAACCTTGAGCTTTTTCTCGAGCCCTCCATTCTGAAAACCTATAGAAACAAAAGGTCATAATATCATGACATATTTTCACTAAAGACCTCATTGTCAAACACAAGAGCAAATAATCTCTTTTTCAATAAAGAAAATAACCAAGGAGTTGCAAGATTTCAAAAGCAAATTGTTATTGGACTTACATCGAAATAATTTTTGTTTTCAAAATGCAAGATCAAGATTTCAATATTCATTCTAGACCTATATTCTTCCACCAAACTGAAAAGGAGAGAAATGAGAGAATAGCCTCTTAAAATCATTATTCATCTAAGTTAATGACATAGCACACTTGGGGGCAATGACCAGTACAAGGGTACAACATTGTGTTTAAGGAAAATATATCATCCCTTACAACAAGACAATGAGGCATTTTGGTTTACAAAAAGACAGCTCGATCCTTTCAGCAAGTGATACCGAATGTTTTTAGCAGTGAGACGAGGGGTAATGAATAATCCTCTCAAATTATTTGATGAGACGGGCAAGCAAGTGGGTTACGATGGGCACTGTAAAAGCTGAGTTATGTAAACAAATCTGAAAATAAACTTACATGGGCCAACTCGAGTGGGCTAGAAAGCCAAACGACAAAGATGACTCAAATCAGATAGCAAGATCTCACCAACCAAGCAACGAGAAGACTAAGAAGAAATGGGGGGCCTATATTTCAAATCAGGTAAAGATGCATGCATATCATTTAAACTTTGAGACATTGGACAATGAGTGTTGCAAATTTTATTAGAGAAAATTCTAAACAGAATCCATCAAGTGGAAGGCCAACTTGAAATGGCCAAAGATCAAAATTGCTTTTGAAAAATTTTCATTTTTGAGAATTTTTCAACCTAGGCAGGCCACCCATGAGAATTAGGCCACCAGAAAAATCTTTGTATTTTTCCACCACCTTTTAGTTTCCACTCTTGAGGTAGTGCATTTCATATCCTACCTCCATTCGAGCGCGCCTTCGAGCCCTCGTCTTAGCTCCATTCAAGCGCGCCTTCGAGCCCTCATCTTATCTACATTCGAGCACGCCTTTGAACCCTCGTCTTATTAAAAATAAAAATAAAATTCCTTGTATTTTTTCCACTGGATAGGTAACCCATTACAATATACCAACTGGGCAGGTAACCCATTACAATGTGATCAACTGGGCTGGTAACCCATTACAATATACCAACTGGGCAGGTAACCCGTTACAATATACCAACTGGACAGGTAACACATTACAATGTGACCAACTGGGCAGGTAACCCATTACAATGTGACCATTTGGGCCAGTAACCCATTATAATATACCATCCTATAATGGGCAGGTAACCCATTACAATGTAACCACTTGGGCTAGTAACCTATTACAATATACCATCATATACTGGGCAGGTGACCCATTACAATGTGACCATTTGGGCCGGTAACCCATTACAATATACCATCCTATACTCGCGAAATTTCGTATTTTTCAATCATTGGGCAGGTCGCCTCGAACAATTAGACCACTCGCGAAATTTTTCGCGTTTTCTTTTATCATTGGGCAGGTTGCCTAAAAACAATTTGATCCATCCTAAAAAAAAAAAGAAGAAGAAAAAGAAAAATCAATAAAAAAGGGGGAAAAGAGGAAGGGTTTTCACAATTATTCTTCTTTACAAAACTTACTATACAAAGTTAAAAGAAAATAAATTTTCTAATGCATTTGCACCGTAAGCATTGTAAAGAGGGGGCAACTGTTGTAACTTAATTTTGACCCACCTATTTTTAAATTAATTTTAAGGAGGAAAAATCTTGAAAATTAAAAGACTAGGGGTTTGAATGCAAGGATTTAGAAAATTCAGGGACCAGATTGGAAATAATCATTCTCAGCCCCAAAACAGCACCGTTTAAAGCAGGTGCTGTCCGTCATCTTCATCTCCAAAGCACCTAACGCCCGCCTGCAAAGTAGGAAACGGAAGTGTGAAATACCAGCATCCTAGTCCTTTCAAAACACATAAAAGCAGTATTTATCTTCATGATAATTACAAACCGGCGAGATAAGGATGACACTTCGCATCCGAATCCTAATAGCAACCGTCTCCTTCAGCCGTGCTTATCAGGAGGAGAGACGTAAGGTTGAGGGAGAGGAGGATTTGTCCCTATAAATACCCAACAATTAACTTAACAGCAGGGGAGGAAAACAAAAGAGAAACCCAAAATTTACCCAGAAAAACAGAGTTAAGAACAAGAAACCGAACCAAAAAAGAACCCAAAAACAGAGCAATTAACCCAAAAAAAAAAATAGAACAAACAAAACACAAAAAAAAAAAAGAGAAGAGACAAAGAAGAACAACAACATCAATCCAGATTTCGTCCCTGCTAGAAACCGGTTTTCGTCCGAACTGTTTTCGCCCCTGCAGAAACCCAATTAATCATCGAACCGTGGGTCATTGACATAGAGCAGTCGAGCCACACCGTCGTTCCAGCCTGCCTCAGCATCGCCAGAAACAGAAAGCAGTCGACTCAAAGCAGCTAGACCAGCGTTGCAGTCTTCTTCAATCTCCAGAAACAGGTTCGCTTTTTCATTTTTCTTTGTTCTTCGTGTTCAAATAATTGTTTGAACAGTGCAAAGGTAATTTAATTAACTTCGCACTGTTGATGCAAGCGTGATCTGTTTCACGCGTGCATCTTGTTTAGCCGGGTCACTAGCTTGGGCCAATGATCCGGGCCGGGCTGGTTAGGTTCAGCCCAGCCCCTGTGGGGCTGCACTGAGCCCAGCCACCAATATGTATACCTGCTAGGCTGGATTTAGCCCAGCCCAAACCAAAAATAAAAAGGGTAAAAAAAATATAAAAATATAAAAAATATATAATAAAAATTGCGTACGTAAAAAATATATACATAAATGAATTTATTGTTTTTTTATTCATTGAGAAAAAAAAAACACATAAAAATAAAATAGATAAATTTATTTAGTACATTCACCGACGCCAGAGTCGGGAATAAAAAATACTAAGGTAAATTTATTTTATTTTATTTTTTTGTTTCGCATGCATAAAAAATAATTTGATAAAGAAATGAATTGATTTTTATTTGTTTATTCACATAAGATAAAATAGGATAAATTTATTTAGTATATTCACCGACGCCTGAGTCGCGAATAAAAAAATATTAGGGTAAATTTATTTTATTTTATTTTGTTTCGCATGCATAAAAAAATAATTTGATAAAGAAATGAATTGATTTTTTTATTTGTTTATTCACATAAGATAAAATAGGATAAATTTATTTAGTATATTCATTGACGCCTAGAGTCAGGAATAAAAAATACTAATGTAAATTTATTTTATTTTATTTTATTTTTGTTTGTTGGTGTTTTATTTAGCTACATAAAAAATAAAAAAAATAAAAAATAAATTGATTTCTACTTGTTTATTCACTGACGCCAGAGTCAGGAATATAATAAAAATGATGATATGAATTTACTTATTTTGATACCTACGTAATATTTACCAACGCAAGAGTTGGAAATATCCGTAGTTGAATATTCACTGGCACCAGAGTCAGGATTATTGTACACAAGAAATCATAGTATAAACCAATAAAAATGTTAGCAATTAATAACAAAGATCAGCAATGCAGCCTACCTTAGGTAGGACGTTTAAGGGGCGATAATATCTTCCTTTTTGCGTAACCAGTCTCGGATCATAGAATTTCTGTTGACCAGTTAGGGTTCCTAGTAAGCATAATACTAGGTGGTGACTCCTTAAACAAAGACAATTCCCCTTTAAAGAACAGGATGTCAGAAATCCGTTCTTTCCACCAGATTTAAAAATTTTTAAGGTCGCGCGACGTCGGGTGTGACAACATTCCTCCACCTTCCACCTTATCAGGCTTCCCCTATACCACCTCAAAACAACTGACCATTTTATTAACAAAACACCCAACCTTTTAACAGTAACCAACACCTATGCCACTAGAATACTCAACCTTATTCCTATAATCAAAATACCTAAAAAAACAAGCTAGAATTAAGAAGAATTGTCACCCTTTTCAATGTCTTTGGGAGAGCTATACCGACACTAGATCAAGCTAGCTAGGTCAAGTTACTTTCATCCTTTATAAGCCCTTACAACCATCTTATCCCTACAAGTATAAGGCTGGATAGAAATGTGATTATCATTCAAGTACATTTGGGTATAATATTGAGACATGCGAGGTGTTTGAAAAACATGCCATTATGTTATTCAAACATGATTGGATATCCTTTAAGGGATATGCAAACATCTATAACATAAGCATTGATCCTCTTTCAAACAATATTGACATCAATGTTTAAGGCATGAATACTAGATTTTAAAGACGTGGCATGTGATGAGAAAAAAATGCATTATTTATGGCTTTTGAATCCCTTGAACGATAAAAATCAGTTATGATTGGCTCGTATAATAAAAGAGGCACCTCATTAGTAATACAAAGCCATGAACGCTTGGCAAGGAAAGCTAATGATTATAGTATTGTCAGATTATTATTGTTCTTGAACTTATGCATAAGGTCATTAAAACTTTATTTTTCTAGGATTTCTTTTTAATGTGCTCTAAAACTACTTTGCATTTTATTATGAAGTGTTTGTTTTTGTCCAAATTATTGCTCTAAAATCAAGAGTTTTCTATGTGAAAGTAACATTTAACATAAATATAATAGAAAATTTTATCAAATTCCAAAACAAGTCATGCAAATGTTAAGGGGCGATCCTTTTTTGTTAATCCAAAATCTTTTTGGTCACAAAAAGGTAAAGTCTTACTAACCCCCCTATTTTTGAACAATAAAATTACCCTTTAACTCCCAACACACCTTAAGAATGAAAAATATTACATAAAATAATACACAAAATAGAATTGAATGATTTGATGACCTAAATAATGTGTATTCAAGTTATGATCCCACCACATCTTCTCCAAGGTTAACCTCACAGTTTTCTTGATTAATGATGATTGGAATGAGGCTAAGGCTTATTGTGATGAACATATTTAAGTTTGAGATGAAGAAAAAACATCTTTGAAATATTCTTCATAAACAAAATATATCATTTGCGTTCCCCATTTGATTTGTAAATATATTTCTTAAATAATAATCCTAACTAGGATCACATATCATATTAGGAGCAAGTTTTGGAAATTATCTAGTTTCTTTACCCTAACTGAAAAGAAAAGGCAGCTTATGGAGGCTGTTGTTGGTGGAAGGTGAGGCCTTAAAGAGAATGACCTTGGTGAGACAATAAAAGTGGATTCTCACCATTTCATCAAAAATCTTAATGATGTTTGATGAAAGTTATAATCGTTATTCAGTCATAACTAGACAAATAACCTTTAATGTAAGTAACTTTCTTGTTTAACCTTTTAGTTCGGTTTTATACCCATTATTTTCTAACAATCTTGTTTTTAGCAAACTTTCATAATGCGTGCCTCTTTCAAGAAGTGTTGGATGCCGCATAAGAACTAAGTAAGGGAGGTCATTGCCAAACATAGAGGAGACCATGTTGTTCTTTAACGGCTAAAGAAGGAGAAAATTGTTGAGGGGCAGAACCAAGGAGCCTTAAGGTGGCTTATACAACACTAAAAGAATAAATACAAGGTGGTGTTTTTTAATTAGGCTACACTAAAAAAAAGCTTCAGACCGTTTATAACGAAGTGGATATTGTGAAACATGATATCTTTGAGGTGAAGGCCACCCAAAACAGTTTGAAGGCTGATCTTGTCACTACTAGTGAAGAAGCCTATAGTTCTAGGGTATGGTTGAAGGCTTTAAGGAATTCTCCTTAAGAGTTCCAAGAATTGTTTAAAGTGTTTGCAGCTTTTTTTGAGACAATTGGGGACAAGATCTTTCATACCGTGTCCAACTTGTACTTCTTCAATTAATCAAAGGGAATGCAGGTGATCCAATCTTGGTGCTTGATTTATAGATGTGTTCCTAACATAAAAGATATCTTGTACAAGAGTTTGAGTTAGATATCTAAGCCTCAGCTCCTCATCCCCCCTTAGTTATGTAAACAACTTCGGCCTTACGAGGTTTATCCATGTAATGCGTTTCATTTTATAAATTGATTTTTATTTTTCATTTATGCATTAACTTGTGTATTTTGTATGAATTTAAAGCATGTAGTAAAAACTTTCAAGGTCAAAAGCCCCTAGGAATTTTTTAAAATTTTTTTGTAGAGGCCCAATGCTCATACTCGGAAAAATATTTAGGAGGGAATTCTCTAGATAATTTGTATTGGTCCAACCCTTATAGTAAAAACTTTATGTAGGGTCTAAAGCCTTTAGAAAATTGTTGAAAATTTGTATAGGTCCAACACCCATACTTAGAAAAATATTTATCAAATTTTGGCAAGAATCAAACATTGAATTTCACCTAGCCTTAGTAATTAAGATTTGCCTCATGCCTGCAACTGAGAAAAAATATGGGTTGTGAGTATATCTTTATATTCCCAATAGATCATTGAGATTCCCTAAGGATCATGTGCGGATTGGTGTTATTTCATTGTGGAGATGAAATCAAAGCATTTAAAGAGTTGAGAGGTTATTGTCTTATGGAGATTGCATTAATCCTCGTTGTTGAGGTCTTGTCAATCTTATCTTTTGAGAGTGTACATTTGTATAAGAGAGCCCATGTCAATCTCTTCCAACGTAAATTGTGCAATCACACAAGGGAGACAAAGTTGATCCCTTCCAAGGTGAATTGTGCAATTGTACTAAGAAAACCGAGTCAATCTCATCATTGGTGAATTGTGCAATTGCACTGGAGATACCTAGTTTAATCTCTCCCAATATATAAAACTCATTGCTAATATTCGTAGGTATAGTGGTCGATAATATTTAAGTTATGACTTGAGCAACCCTCATCTCCCCCTCCCTTATTTCTTCTTCTTCTACCTCAATTTTTCTTTACAAATAGCAACAACAACCAAATGCAGATGCGATCTGGTTTTTTTATCTTTTAAAAGACTTCAATAAACCATTATGGGATGGGTGCATAAATCATAGTAAATTATCAATCATTGTATAGATGTTCATTGTAAAAGTCAAAGCATGGGCTGACACTACAAGAAATTCGCTTAACACCAACGACTTTACTGACATAATACTTTTGTTAGTAATTTGCAGTCATAATTACCGACAACATATTTTTTGTCCGTATATACCGACAAACTACTTCGGTTGGTATATACTGACGACATTACAAATGGACTTTTTAGAATTAAAAAAAAGGCGGTTTGCTGACGAGGAAGTTTTTGCGGGTGATTTTATCGATAGACTCACCAAGGGATTCAAACCGGCAGCTTTGTATAGTGACATGACTGATTCTCCGTCCATATTGCCAACAAAATCACCGAGGGATTCAAACTAGAATCTATGTACAGTAATGTGACCTATTCACTATCACAATGACCGACAGAATCACCGACAGAAGTATTTCGTCGGTGAGTCCATCGGTAAAAGTTAATAAATGACCACTCTACCGACCCTTTCATCCCCCATTTATCCTTCTTAATTCTTCCCCATCCCAACTCTCCCCTACTACAAACAACCAACCCCCCCTCCAAAAAAAAAAAAACCCTTTTTCTCAACACAAGTCATATTTCTTGAAGTTTTGTGGTCACAACATCCGTGTTCTGATTTACCGGTGAATTTTATAAGTTTTTGTAAGTAATTCTATCGTTTCAAATTTTAACATTTAAATGTCAATTTTATTGTTTTTTTAGTATATATATTTTGTTAGTATATGTACATGTTTTATTGTTATTTCTCAAACAAACTTGTAATATATGAATATATAATTTTGTACTTGTTATGGTTTGTTTTAGATTTTGTAAAATTGTAATTGTTTGTTTTGACATAACGCAAACAAAGTGAACAAAAGAAAACAAAGAAAAAAACAAGCAGAAAAGGAAGAACCACCAGAGAGCCCTAGCATCACCATCGGCTTCCCCTTCTCCAGCGCCAGCTTCCACATCCAGAGGAAGAAGCTAAAAAGGAGAGAGGAACGAGTAACTGACAGAAGGAATACACCATCAGAAGGAAAACGAATGAACATAGGGATCTTGAGGCAAGGATAGACGACCAAGAAAGACTGAAAAATCTGTATCGCCATTTCCAGCACCAGGTAAGTTGCGCTTTCCCTTCTTGCATTTTAATTACATGCTTCTATAGTAGGCGTGCGTGAACTGCTCACGCACGCCTACTAGTAAAATAAATGGCCAGCCGGGTTAAGCTTGTGACTCGGCTAGGCCTGCAAGGCCCAACCCCAAAAAAATTATATAAAAAAATAAAAAATAAAAAAAATAAAACAGTTGAAAAAATAAAAAAAATAAAAAAAATGTGTATGCATGAATAAAAATAATATAAATTTATTAGTTTATTCACTGACGCTAGAGTCAGGAATAATAATACTGGTTTAAATTTATATTATTTTTATTCATTGTATTTTATTTTATTTAGCTAGAAAAATAAAAAAATATATGCATGCGTAACAATAAATTTATTTTATTTTTTTATTCACTAATGTTAGAGTTAGAATAAAAATATTTATCTAAATTTATTTTATAGCTAAGTGATATTTACCAACGCCAGAGTTGGAATTATCTATAGTTGAATATTCACTGGTGCTAGAGTCAGGAATATTATAAGCAAATTATCATAGCATTAGCAATTTAAGACAAAACCACCAATGCAATCTGCCTCTGGCAGAACGTTTAAGGGGTGATAATATCTTCCCTTTTACGTAACCAATCCCGAGCCATAGAATCTATGTTGACCAGTTAGGGTTCCTAGTGATTGTAATATTAGGTGACGACTCCTTAGACAAGACCTTTTCCCCTAAAAGAACAAGATGCCATATATCTATTCTTTTTTCATAAATCAAGATTATTTTTAGGGCCGCCGCAATGTTGGGTGTGACAATAGAATGGTGATATATGTGCACATCCTTTTTGGCCGTATAACAACCAGCCTCCTCCTCCTCCTCCTCCAGCTTTGCTATTTTGTTTAACTTTATTTTTTTGTTTTTGATGTTTAATAAAACTTTTATTTGTATAATTGGTTTTTTACTATTATTTTATATAAATTTATATTATTTATTCTAAATAATGTTTTTAAAAAATATTTAAAAATAACCAACTAGGGATTTACAAATGGATTGTATTTGTAGGCATTTGACAGAGAGTGGGAAATGCCAATATCACCGTCAAATTTATCGACAAAGTCTTTCCGTTAGCATTTCACAGTAGCTTGGTGCAAATGCCACAATCATCGATGAATTTATAGAGGGATATAGTCTGTCGGCATTTAATCGGGAGTTGAAAAATATTTACTGAATATGCCACTATCATTGACGGAATATATCCATCGGTATATTTCAAGAGGGAATTTTTTTTTGGTACGCAATTTTTGTCTGTCAAAATCATTGGCAATTGTTTTTTTTTTTTTAACCGACTTAGTGACAAAATTAGGTATTACTGATGAAAGGAAATCCGACGAGCAGTTTCTGTCGATAAAAAAATTATTGACGAACTCTGTGTCACAGACCGACATAATAATTCCGTCGGTAGAACTGTGAAATCTTGTAGTGTGAGTGAGGTCAGTTATGATATAATTGTCGAATGAGTGAAAAACATGTAAACTAAAAGGAATCAGCTAAAAGAGAACTTTTTATGTGCTAAACCCATGATGAAACCCATGTAACATTAAATTAAAATTACAAAAAAAACTAATTGTTATAAAAAAAATATCGTGGCTCCTTTAACAAACTACTTGTCGCACGTCACCCGCGCGGCGTCCGATGGCGAGTTTTTTTTGTTTGTTGTTTTGCTTAATGGGTTCTTTGGAGTCGCCACCTAGTATTTTGGTCACTAGGAACCCTAACTGGTCTTTAAGAGATTCTAAGGCAAGGGACTGGTTGCGTAAAGGGAAGGTATTAGCACCCCTAGTACGCCCTACCTAAGGTAAGTTGCTTAGTGTTTGGTTTGCTTTATAATTGCTACGGTGTTGATGTTTTGTAATCCCATCAATTTTCCTAGGTTTGATTCAAACTAAATTTATTAGGATAGAAATCCAAGGAGATTCCATGTGCTTTGAAAGCTCATTTTTCCCTTAGTATTTCAAGAGTTTTGCGACTCCTAAATCACAAGGAAGAGGGACAAAAAAATTAGAAATCTAAGGAAATTCAAGGCGCTTTAAAAGCCTATTTTTGCCTTAGTGTTTCATACTCTCACTGCTCGTAAACCGTGGAGTAAAATTGAAATGTCCTCGATTATAATCAAGGCTTCTTTCAATGATGTTTGATGACTTATTATTCTTAGAAAATTATTTTGGATATTTACCACTTAGGGTTTCTTTATCCAAATATTAACAGTGAATAATAACAAGTTATTCCCAATAATACTTTGGATATTCATCCCTTTGGGATTTCTTTATCCAAACATTAACGGTGAATAATAGATAAATTCCCCTCAAAAATAACATTTTTGTATTTTTTGGAATAATGATCAATACCTTTTAGAGTTTTACAAACATGTTGTAAAATCCAGAAATGCAAGAAATATTTTTTGTGTTCAAGAAATCCATGCGAAAACATATTTTTTGAAACTTCAAATATTTGTTTTTTTTTAGAGGAAATTCAAAATATGTTAGGGTATTGGCCGTATGCAACGCATAAGAAAATTTTTTTTTTTTGATATATATGTATATTTGTCACATTGCGTCAAAAAAACCGGGTATTCTAAATACGAGATTGATATTTTTTTTACAATAAAAAAAAAATCCAGACCTTGAAATAAATATGCCAGAAAATAAATCTCTTTCTCTTTCTTTTATTTTATTTAAAAAAAATAATAAAAAAAAAATATTTCCGGCCGGGTCACCTACCCAAGCAACTGACCCGGCTGAACACAAAAAAAAAGGGTACAGTTACAGCTCAAGGGTGCAAAACTGGTGAGTTACTGTTCAAGTGAATTAAATTTCACTTGAATAGTAACAAATTGCAACCAAGAAATGCATGCAGAATTGAATAACGGACCTGGAGAAAAAACGAAGGAGCTGCAGCGATGTTGAAGGCGTGCTGGCTGGTCTGTCCGTGTTCGTCTGTTCCGGCTCCTTTCCCTTTGTTCTCTGCTTGCGTTGGTCTCCTGCGTTCAGCTCTGTGTCTTCGTCCCTTTCTCTCTTTTTTATCCTCTCTTCTGTTCTGCAGATCCTGGCGCTGAAACAGGCGAAGGAGATGGCACTGCAGCTTCTCTTGTGCACAACCGGTCATCACTGATTCTGAAGACAACGAAGAATGCTGGTACTTGGTGTTGATCTCTGTCTTTCTCTTCTTGCCGATGCTTTCTCTGGAGACGACTGGGACCAGCTGCTGGTGCAGAGACGAGACTGGTCGCACTACTGGATTGTTGTTGCGGCTAGTACCTGCTTCTAGTGGTTGAGGGGCTGCGAGTTAGCAAAGGCTACCAGGGCTGAAGACGACGCCGCTGTTGAAGCTGGAGACGGCTGCGTTCTGGTGCAGGACTCAGAGAAGAACTGTCTGTTTGGAATGTGAAGCAAAGCTCCTGACGCTGCTTGTGGCTCATGATTCTGGCTGATCTTAAGAGAGGTTGTTGGACCGTGGGGGAGAATCTCGTGATGATAGGGAGAAGCCAAAAAGAAAGAAGGAGAGGACGAAGCTTTGGTTTTCTTGCTGTTCGGGTGATAGAGGGAAAATGTGTTTTCGGTTTTGAGAATGGAGATGGAAAGGGCAGTGTGCGGCTGAAGGTGGGTGGTCGAGAGAGAGTCTGAAAGTTTGTGTTAATGAGCGGCTATGGGCTGTTTTTTTTAGACTGACGGAAGGGAAACTTTGCTGAGGGAAGGGGAAGGACGTTTGTGAAAAGAGAGATGGGGCTGTGACTTTAATGGGGTTCTCTGGTGGTGCAAGGGAAGAATGGAGATAGGGAACTAACAGAGAGGGGAGCTGCTATGTTTTGGAGAAGAGATGGCGATGGTGGAACAACTGAGAGGGGAATGGGGGTTCTGGTGAAAGGGAGAGGGGACAGTGTAATGGCTAGAGAGATATCCTTAGTTTTCTCTAAGGGAGGGGCTGCTTCGTTGTTTTTTATTTTTTCTAAAAGATGAGTAGGGCTATGCTTCTTTGCTAGAGAAATAGGGTTAGGGTTTTTCTGTGTTTCCCTCTATTTTTGTTTGTCTCTTTGCCCCTTGTCAAATTTTTTTTCTTTTTTATCTAAGGCTGGATGTTCATTTATATAGAAAATCTCTACATGTGTTTATTTAAGGAAATATTGCAATAATTATTACAGAGATTATTTTCTATAACCATCTCCAACAAATCCCATATATATGGTATTTTATATTGCATTGATTATTTTCCATAACCAGCATGAATCAAATCATATATCCATGGTATTTTATATTGCAGTAATTATATATGATTTAACAATTATCTCCTTGACATATTGCTTCTTTAATATTATCCCTAATGCTCTATGTTATTGCCACATGTAAACCTTTATTTATTCATTGTTCTTTTATTTGTGAAAATTTATCGAAACATGGGTCAAAAATTGGGTAGCAACAGATGCCCACTCTTTACAATGCTTACAAAGCAAAACTCAATGTTTTGCATAGTAAGCTTGTAAAGAAAAAAAATCTTCCTTATTGGCTGAGTGATCCACTCATCCAAGGACTTCACTTTTTTTTTTTTTTAAAGAAAATTGGTCTATTTTCACTGGCGACCTGCCCACACACACTCAACCTGGTCTATTTTCAGGGTCGACCTGCCCATATACTCATACTGGTCTATTTTCATGGGCGACCTACCCTTTTGATTGGGTTAAACTAAGATCCCATCTGACGATCTTCTTTAACTCAAAGCAAAGTCGGTGTGTAGCTCAGTCAACCTGAAATCCTATCTGGTAATTCCCTTTAACCAAAGCTAAACTCTGTGTGTGGTTGGGTTAACCTGAGATCCCATCTGGTGATCTCCTTTAACCACATCCAATATAAAAATATGTGTGTGGTATCATTATGACGGGTGACCTACCTAAGTGGAAAAGATGGTCTTATTATGACGGGTGACCTACCCAAATGGAAAAGAGGAAGAGTGGTCTCATTCTTATGGTTGACCTACCTAGGGGGAAGAATGGCCTCATAATAATGGGTAACCTACCCAGGGGGAAGAATGACCTCATTATTATGGGTGACCTACCCAGGTAAAAAAAAGATGGAGAATGGTCTCATTCTAATGGGTGACCTACTCAGAAAAATAATGGTCTCATTGTGATGGGTGACCTACCCAAGTGGAAAAGGGGAAGAGTGGTCTCATTCTTATGGGTGACCTACCTAGGGGGAAGAATGACCTCATTATAATGGGTGACCTCCCTAGGTAAAAAAAAAAAAAGATGGAGAATGGTCTCATTCTAATGGGTAACCTACCCAAATGTAAGATGGTCTCATTATGACGGGTGACCTACCCATATGGAAGATGATGGTATCATTATGATGGGTGACCTACCCAAATGTAGGATTCTAAATAGGGATCTCAATATCTGGAGACCTACCCATTTTAAAAATTATAGAAAAACTCTATTTTTTTTATTTTTTTTTAGGAAACTGTTTCAATATCAGGTGACCAGCCCCTCTTAAAATTCTTAGAAAACTCCACGCTTTTCTAAGAAACGGTTTCAATATCAGGTAACCGACCCCTCTTAAAATTCTTAGAAAACTCCACGCTTTTCTAAGAAACGGTCTCAATATCAAGTGACCGCCCCATCTTAAAATTCTTAAAAGACTCCATGCTTTTCTAAGAAACAGTTTCAATATCAGGTAACTAGCCTCTCTTAAAATTCTTAGAAAACTCCGCGTTTTTCTAAGAAATGGTCTTAAAATCGGGTGACCGACCCATCTTAAAATTCTTAGAAAACTCCACGCTTTTCTAAGAAACGGTTTCAATATCAGGTGACCGGTCCCTTTTAAAATTCTTAGAAATTCCACGCTTTTCTAAGAAATGGTCTCATAATCGGGTGACCGACCCATCTTAAAATTTTTAGAAAATTTCATGCTTTTCTAAAAAACGGTTTGAATATCAGGTGACCGGTCCCTCTTAAAATTCTTAGAAAACTCCACGCTTTTCTAAGAAACGGTCTCAAAATCGGGTGACCGGTCCTTCTTAAAATTCTTAGAAAACTCCACGCTTTTCTAAGAAATGGTCTCAAAATTGGGTGACCGACCCTCTTAAAATTCTTAAAAAACTCCACGCTTTTCTAAGAAACAATCTTAACATCAGGTGACCGACCTCTCTTAAAATTCTTAGAAAACTCCACGCTTTTCAAAGAAACAGTCTCAAAATCGGGTGACCGGCCCCTCTTAAAATTCTTAGAAAACTCCATGCTTTTCTAAGAAATGATCTCGAAATCGGGTGACCGATCCTCTTAAAATTCTTAAAAAACTCCATGCTTTTCTAAGAAACAATCTTAACATTAAGTGACCGGCCTCTCTTAAAATTCTTGAAGAAAAAATCATACCTCGAGGAATGAAGCAGTGCTGGTTCACAATTCCTATAATTTTCCGTAGTTTTGTTGACCTGAGATTCTATCTCTTAGCAGTTCCCAAAAAAACTTGGAACTAATTTGGCTTTCATCACACCTTTCCTGCCAAGTTAGTGTTATGACAATATAGCATGCATGTTTTTGTTACCTATCTTGGAAACGTAGGTCCCCCCTTTCCATAGTAGACTTCTTCGAGTTCCTGTTTCCATTTCACTACAAGATTTCACAGTTTTACCGACGGACATATTCCGTCGGTGTGTGACAGAACGTTCGTCGGTAAATTATTTACCGACTATATTACCGACGGAATACTTCCGTCGGAATACCTTTTGTCGGTGATTCCACATTCCGTCGCTATATCCGTCGGTAATAAAAAAAACACATTTACCGACGGTTTTACCGACGGCCGGTGCGCGCCAAAAAAAAAAAGTTTCCCGCTTGGAATATACCGACGGAATACATTCCGTCGGTGTTATTTAAATACCGACGGAGTAACTCCGTCGGCAAAAGTGTCGGTGATATTTCATACCGACCGAATAAATCCGTCTGTAAATTCGTCGGTATTTTTATACCGACGGAGTATGTCCGTCGGTGAGTATGTTGGTGATGGGATGGCATACCTCAGACACTGTCCAATGCTGACGGATTTATTCCGTCGGTAAATCCCTGTGTATTTTTTTTTTTTAATTATTTAGAAAAAATAATATAAATTAATAGTAATACAAACCAATTATGCAAATAAAATTTATATTAAGCAACAAAAACTCAAAGTTAAATAATATTCATTACAAAATGAATGTGTTTAAAAAAAAACAATTAATATAAAGGTGGAGGAGGAGGAGGAGGAGGGTGGGGGTTAGGCGGCCAAAAAGGATTAGGCGCACATGTTCCGCCTTGTGTCATGTTCATGACCATTTGACGAAGCTCTTCATAGGCCGCTCTTTGTTGTTCAGACTCTGCTCTGCGTTGTTCGTCCGCCAATCTGTGTTGTTCGTTCGCCAATCTTTGCTCTTCTTTGAGTTGTGTGTACGCCTCTGATAGGTGGTCGCACCTTTGCTGCAAGGCCACAAACTCCTTAGATTGGGAGCTCGATATAGATTGGGAGCTCCCACCGGTTGAAGCAGTACCGGTCGACCGCAACTTGGCAGCGGTAGTGTTGGAGAGCCCGTAAACCCGATTTTTATCGGGTCCACCTGACGATCCAGCCTCCATCCACAAATCCGGATCGAATTCCTGATGGGTCGAAGGATCATCCCCGTATCTCTCCCTCAACCGATTATTATAGGTCTCCTGAAAAAAAAAATCATATTCAATTCAATAAACATAATAATAACTTACAAAATAAAATGGTTAAACAAACACACCACAAACTGTTGAGCACGGTTGTCAACGAACTGTTGCGTCCCCTTTTGGCGGTCATGACTCCGCAAGTGCGTCTCCACAAACAGCTCCATAGGGCTCGGCTCACGTCCAAGAGACGTAGCCTATATATAATGAAAAAAATGTATTAACAACAAATTAATTGAACGATATATTTCATTTAAATTAATCTTACCATCCGTTTCGCATGTGCAGCAAACGGAACGGAGCCGCCGGTGTGCGTTGTAACCGAGCCATGAATTTGCCGATTCCGGTTGCCGGCACTGGACTGTGAGCGTCGAGTGAACCGCTCAGACGTCACGTGCTGAAGATAGTGCGGCCATATATCTTTCGGGATGTATATTGGTTTGAAATCCCTCCAAACCGCAACATCGTTCCAGCCTTGTAACCCCTTATCCCTCGCTGTTTTTTTTGCTTTTTTCTGGGCGTCATACCAAAAATCACGCAACCTAATTCACGCACGAAAAAATTACATTTCAAAACATAAATAATTATGTAAACAAAAGTCGTATTGTTTTCGATGTTACCTAATTGCCGCGTGATTTTCCCACACCCTCCTCACAACACTGTCATGTTCATCGTCCCAGCAGAATCGATGCTGTATATAAAAAAATAATTTTTTAAAATGTTAATAATTTATTTACAATTATAACATGAATTTATAATTAGAAATAAGCTGAAAATTATATATTAACACGAACCTCAAATCTACGAAACCATGCATTGATTTGAGGCATCCATTCAGGATGTCTGGATATCTGACTCCATTGAAACAATGGAATCTCCATCGACGCTTTAAACGCCGATGATATTAATCGGGCGGCCTCAATGTTTGTGAACCTGAAAAGAAATGAAATTAATTTGTGATTACTTCATAAATTATGTTTTAAATTTGTTTTTTTTATATAAAAAAAACTAAAACATTAACAAACTTACATTGAAAGATCGTCCTTCCACTGTGCCTCGAACTGGCGGGTAAATTGATTCCGCTTCGAAGGCATGCCGCGTCTGCGATGTGAAACATCGCTGGAAGAGGCAGCATCGGTTGACGACGCAGGTGGTGCAGGTGCCTCTTCTTGAGAGGCACCTAAGGAAACATCATCATCGCTGCTAGACGAACTTGATTCGACTGGACGACCAGCTCTGGTTTTCATTTTGCGCATCTAAACAATTTTATATTAATAATTGTAAAATAAAATTCAAAAGTTAAAAAAAAATCGGCAGCACCTCCCCTATACTGGATACTACCCAAATCCACAAACCTGCAAATATTAACAATAGCCACAACCAATCGAACCAATCTATACTAATTATTCCAACATATTCAACTATTAATCCTAAGATAAATTCAACGTTAACAATTACAATTCACAAATTAATCAATAATTATATTCAAAACAATAAAAAATATAACAAAAAATAAATTCAATAAATGCAACAAATTATACTTCAACAAATTAACAATTACAATTCAACAAATTCAAAAAATTCAAAAAAAATTCAAAAATTCAACTTTAACTAATTCTAAGTTAAATTAACTAATAACAATTCTAACAACACAACAACAAAAAATATTCAATAAATCCAACAATTAAATTCAATTATTCAACAATTAAATTAACAAATATTCAACAAATTCAAAAAATATTCAAAAAATTCAACTTTAAACTAATTCTAAGTTAAATTACCTAATAACAATTCTAACAACACAACAACAAAAAAATATTCAATAAATCCAACAATTAAATTCAATTATTCAACAATTAAATTAACAAATATTCAACAAATTCAAAAAATTCAAAAAATATTCAAAAAATTCAACTTTAACTAATTCTAAGTTAAATTACCTAATAACAATTCTAACAACACAACAACAAAAAATATTCAATAAATTCAACAATTAAATTCAATTATTCAACAATTAAATTAACAAATATTCAACAAATTCAAAAAATTCAACTTTAACTAATTCTAAGTTAAATTACCTAATAAAAATTCTAACAACACAACAACAAAAAATATTCAATAAATTCAACAATTAAATTCAATTATTCAACAATTAAATTAACAAATATTCAACAAATTAAAAAAATATAAAAAAAAAGGAACGAAATATACATACCTTAATAATGTGTCAAATTCAAAACTTCATCTACATTGCAACAAAAAACACCAACACAACAAAAATAAAAACAACTAAAAATAAAATAAAATAAAATAAATTAGAGAAAAAACACATACCTTTTAATATAATGAAGATTTACAACACCAAATCTTGCTAGAGATTAAAGGTGAAAGTGTTTAAGTATTGAGGGGGGAAAAAATGAAAAATCTAGGCTGAAAAACGCAGGAGAAGAGAAGAAGCGGCGGGGAGAAGAAGAAAAAATGAGGCGAAGCGGCGGGGGTGGAACTTATAGGTCAATTTTACCGACGGAATCCCCGACGGAATTAACATCCGTCGGTAAAAGGTTACAAATCCGTCAGTAAAAGGTCAAAATTCCGTCGGTATTTTTCGAATTTCGCCCCGAATTTTTAAAAGCCCTCCAAAATTTTCGCAGTCCGTCGGTGATTCCGTCGGAAAGCTGACAAGTTCAGGGGCGCATTAATTAACGCACTTTGGGAAACGCGCGGTCCGTCGGTAATGCTGTCGGTAAAATGGGTAACCGACAAATTACCGACGGACCTACGCCGTCGGTAATACCGTCGATGGTGGTGTTATGTTTTCGAGCTTACTGTGAGATGCCGACGGAGGGCGATTCGTCGGCATAGCCGTCGGTGATTGTGGCATTTTGTTGTAAATATTTTCGAACTCTCTGTGAGATACCGACGGATTGCGATCCGTCGGCAGGGCCGTCGGTGATTGTGGCATTTTGTTGTAAATATTTTCGAACTCTCTGTGAGATACCGACGGACGGTGATTCCGTTGGTATGGACGTCGGTAAGTTTGCATTATGCAGGAAAGTTTGTCTTTGTATTGCCTGTTTACCTTCCTGCAGAAACTTAACTAATAAACTGTCCATCACATAAACACAATAACCACATTGCTTAAACAGTAAATATTTTGTTTTACAAAATACATCATCAATAATCTAAATTACATGAGACAAATGTTTTTACATAGGGCTTCATGTTCATAATTAGTCGGAATTTTCTTCTTCTTCCTCGTCAATTGAATTGTCATCATCTTCATCGCAATCTTCAATATGGATATCATCTTCTTCATCGACATTTGGTTGTCCGCTAGAGCTGAGAACAACATTCAACTCCTCTCCGTCAATATCAACAAGACTATCATCGAGAACTTGAAAATTTGAATTTTCTTCCAATTCAATCGAAGGAGCAACTCGATATGGTTCAACCAACTCACGAACTTGAAAGACTTCATCTCGCACACTTGTGTCTTCGTTCTCATCCTGAACAACCTCGACACGACCCCGTGGTTTCGTTTTTAAAACGGACAACCAATCAACTCTTGAACGATCCTTTCTAAATGAAGGGGTGTATGTGTAATAAACTTGTTGACATTGCTTTGCGAAAACAAAGACATCGTTTATGTTGCGGAGTCTAGCTTTTGAGTTGATTTCGACCAGACCATGGTGCGGATCAACTCTGATTCCTCTGTCCGTCGTGTCATACCAATAGCATTTGAATAAAAACACTTTATTCTGCTCGCTATGATATTGCAGTTCGACGACCTCTTCTAATCTACCATAGTAGTCAACTTCTAACTGGCTACTTGTGGATCCCTTAACACAAACACCGCAGTTGTATGTCTTTCTTCCTTGCCCGTATTCTTCAGTATGGAAAACATATCCATTGACAAAATACCCGTTATAGCACTTAACTTTTCTTTCAGGGTCGAGGCTTAGTGAAGACAATGACTTGGGCGCACTCCTTCCCATTTGATAAACCTTGTAAATATATGTAATTAAATGTACATCAATACACGGTAAATGAACGAGAATCTCGTAATGACATGCATACGTTACAATGAGTTTGTGATAGTGCTTACATGTGTTCTGAACCATGTGGCAAATTGTTCATCTTGTAATTGAAAGATCTGGGATTCGGTCAGCTGCGAGTTATTGGAGAGCAAATATTATCGATGTTGCCTGCAAGTGATAATGAGTGTATGATATTACAATATATAATTAACAGTATATTACTGACAAAGTTTAATTACTATTACACATATATAGACTTACTGAATAAATGGTCTCAGCTCATCACAGTTAAATAGAACATAGTTGTGTGCTTGTTTGAATTCTATTTCCGACAAATATCTTCCTCTTACGGCATTTTTAGGTGTGGGTCGTCCAGTATTGGAGAATATTGACAAGTTCCCACTGGAAGGCACTTCACCGCCATCGTCATGCCGTGGAACGCGATTGATTCTTGTTCTCATATGAGGTTCGAAATAGTACGAGATAAATGTTGATATCTCTTCAACAATATAGGCCTCAGATATCGAAGCCCTCAACATGCGCCTTGTTCTTAACCTTTTTTTTTAGATTAAAACAAGTACCTGCATTGAAGTACAATTCAAGTATTTTCAAATAAGAAAAACATAGAAAATACTTTAAGATATGAATTCCATTGCAACTGTAATATCTCACCGTTCGAATGGGTACATCCATCTATACTGGACCGGTCCTCCAGCTTTTGCCTCGAACGGTAGATGTATAGGGAGATGCTCCATTGAGTCAAAAAATGAAGGAGGGAATATCATCTCAAGTTTGCATAGTGTCTCGATGATATTCGTTTGAAGCATCTCAATGTGCTCAACATTCATCTTGCTGGAGCATATATCTCTGAAGAAATGACTGATCTCCGTTAGTGCATCCCATATTCCCTTTGGCAACAAATCACGAAAAAGCTAATGGGATGAGTGTTTGCATAAACACGTGGCAGTCATGGCTCTTCATTCCATACAATCTGCAGTCCTCTATGTTAACAAGCCTTGAATATGTTCGATGCATGTCCATCCGGGAAACGCAGACTCTTAAGCCATTTGTAGACTAGCAGTTGTGCGTTTTTTCTCTAACACGAAGCTTGCCCTTGGTTTTGCAACCCGTGACTCGTCATAAAACCAACTCCATATTTTTTCGGTTACAGTATAAAGCTATATCCAATCTAGCCTTCATGTTGTCCTTTGTCTTCCCCTTCACATCCATGACAGTGTTGAAAATATTCTCAAACACGTTCTTTTCGATGTGCATGACGTCAAGGTTATGGCGGAGAAGATTAGTCTTCCAATACGGAAGCTCCCAAAAGATACTTCGCTTTACCCAATTATGGGTCAAACCAAAACCAGGAAACTTTTGCTTACCTGATTGAAGGCCAAACACAATGTCACCGTACTCTGATACAACATGATGCAATTCTTCACCAGAAAGACGCGGGGATGCAACATCTTTTTCAACTCTACCAACAAAGAAATCTTTTCTGTTCTTTCTGAACCTGTGATTAAGTGGCAAGAAGCGACGGTGACAGTCAAAAAAAGAAGCTTTACCTCCGTTTGCTAGCGTGAATGCCTTGTTGTTTTCCATGCAGTATGGACATGCGAGTTTCCCATGCGTGCTCCCAACCAGAAAGCATTCCATAAGCTGGAAAATCACTGATAGTCCACATCAAAGCCGCCCTCATAAGGAAATTTTGTTTCCTAGATATATCATAAGTCAGAGATCCGGAGGACCACAACTGCGCCAGCTCATCTATCAACGGTCGAAGACAAACATCTATATTCCGCCCCGGGCTGCTTTGGACCGGGTATGACAGTAGATAGAAACATGAACTCCGGCTCATACACATTCCCGGTGGCAAGTTATAAATTGTGAGAATGACCGGCCAACAAGAATAGAGAGCAGCAAATGACCCAAATGGGTTGAACCCGTCTGTACACAACCCAAGTCGAACATTCCTTGATTCAGCAGAAAAAAGTCAGGATGAACACTGTTAAAGCGTTTCCACGCTTCGCCATCAGAAGGATGCACCATCACACCATCAACGACATCGTGTGTTTGGTGCCATGTCATGTGCTCAGCAGTCCTTGGTGACATAAATAACCTCTGCAGTCTAGGTGTGATCGGGAAATATCTAAGTTTTTTATATGCCACTAGAGTCTTTCCCCTGCCAGTTCTGGGTTTGTAACGGGAATGCCCGCATGTCATGCACTCGGTCATCACAGCATTTTCAAGGTAGTATAACATGCAGAAGTTAGGGCACATTATCAATTTTTCTGGTATCCTAAACCGAGGGGTTTCATCATGGACCTTCGCAGCATAGAAGTTCTCTTTGAGCCTGTTCCCTTCTGGTAAAATGCTTCTTGCCCAATCAATAATTTTGTCATACCCGGCCTCACTCAACCCGTGATCTGACTTGATGGTGAACACCTGTGCCACAAGCCGATAATTTACTGTGGTTTGTGCAGCCATCCCATAATGGTTCGTCAGAATCTTTCAACAAATCAAAAAACCTAGCTGCCTCTGCATTAGGTTCTTCTTCTACGATTGGACATTGATTGACATTATCTTGATTCATTCTCATTGCATCCATAACCATGTTTCTGTAAGGGATTAGTGTTGTCATTTGCCGCTTCATGCACGTTGCTAGCACTAGAAGTTGACCCAACCACCGTTTTCTCCCATTCTCCTATTACTAACAAATACCTCTCCATGTGCATACCAACACTCGTAATCCTCCACAAACCCTTTGTGTAGAAGATGCATCATTACAACATCTGGATGCAGATACTTTTTATTTTGACACTTCCTGCATGGACACCTAATACCGCCTCCAGTAAAATTTCTGGGAATAGATGTTGCGAAATTAATAAAACCCTGAACCCCGTTACAATAATCCATCCTCCGCAATCCTTGGGGTGAATCTAGATACATCCATGAACGATCATCCATGACTTCTATCGAACCTCTATAAAAAGGACCCATTAATTAAGCAAGCTCTTAATTATTTCAAAACACAACATGTAATTCGGTAATTCTACAAATTAAATTTTAACAATTTTCAAATAAATACAATCTTACAAAATCTAAAACAAACCATAACAAGTATAAAATTATACATTCATATACTACAAGTTTGTTTGAGAAATAACAATAAAACATGTACATCTACTAAAAAAAAATAATACATATGCTAAAAAAACAATAAAATTAACATTTAAATGTTAAAATTTTAAAAGATAGAATTACTTACAAAAAATGATAAAATCCGTCGGTAAATCAGAACACGGATGCTGTGACCACAAAACAAATACAACTTGTTGTGCTGAGATGAGCAAAATTCTTGTTTTGGGGCGAGGGGGGGCTGGTTATTTTGCAGATGGGGAGGGTTAGGATTAGGAAGAAGAAGGAGAAATGGGGGAGAGAGTGTCGGTAGAGGAGCCATATATTCACTTTTGCCGACGGAATAAAGCCCGTCGGTGAATCCGTCGGCAAGACCGTCGGTAATTCTAACGGGCAATCGACACGTCACTGCACGGACCTGCTATTCAAATCCCTCGGTGATTCCGTCGGTATTTTTAACGGTGCACCCGTCACATCACCGGTACGGATCTGGCATTTCAAATCCGTCGGTGATTCCGTCGGTATTTTTTGACGGTGAATAGGTCCCATCACGCGTACGGGCCCCAGTTTTTAATTCCGTCGGTGATTCCGTCGGAAACTTCACCAGCCAAAACCTCCGCGCCACTGCCCGCCCTTTTTTCATTAATTCTGAATTTTCGGTCGGTAATTCGGTCGGTAATGACCGACCGAATTACCGACGAATATTGTCCGTCGGTGATTTTGGCCGAAAAATACCGACAGAAAAAATTCCGTCGGTATGTCCGTTGGTATTTAGCGATTTTCTGGTAGTGTTTGTTTGCTCGACCTATCCTCTTGAATTGGAATATGCTCCACGCGCTATATTTCCTATCCTTTTTATGTTTTGTGAAGAGATCTCTAGTTCCTTGTGGGGCCCTTTCTTGCTCCATTGAACATTGCTTTGTATTATACTTTTGCCGATGTTTTAATTGTCGTTTCCATTTTTTTGAGAAATTATTTTTGGAAGGAAAACTCAAAAATTTGGGTTTGTTCATGAAAACTAAAACTTTCAATGCAATCATCATATTTTGTTTTTTAAGCAACTCTCATAAAAAGGTGTTTTAGAAGTTCTATGATGATACTCCTTTTGGGCTTTGGTTCACTATAGATCCCTATGTGCATTTTTTGCCTCCTAGTGTGGTGTGCAATACCTACCAGGTTTAAATTTGATCTGAATCCCTCCAATTTGAGAATTGATGGAGTCATCTTCTTAGTCATGTGTAAAAACAGTGTTTATTTGTTTTATAGCTTTTTCATATAGAAATTTGTTGTATAAATGTATGATTTGTAAATGTAAGGGTTTGTTTGAGATTTTAAAAAATTACATTTGTTTGTACTTTGTTGAAATTGATTTTAGTTTTGTGATCTAGGTGTTTTGTAATGAAATAAATAATAATGAGTATGTTTTATATTTTGTCAATTTTATTGTTGAGTTGAAAATTTTGGTAAATGTGGAGGAATTTAGATTTTTATAAAAAATTAATAATGATTTAATTCTACTATTAAAAAAATTTGAAAAAAGTTTGAGTTAAACTAGTGTTAACTAATTTATTTAGTTCACATAATTAATTAATACATGTTATCATCAATAGTCTATATATGTTTGATATAAGTAATGGATAATCGTTTTTGGATGGATCGGTTTCACCCAAAACGTTGGGTAAGATGGATTATTATAATGGGATAGAGGGTTTTATTAATTATGTACTATCTAATCCGAAAAACATTAGTGAAGGCGGTATTAGATATCCATGTTAGAGGTGTAAAAATAAAAAAATTTGTCGACCCAAATATAGTAACGATGTATCTTCTACAAAAAGATTTCATAAAAAAAAAAATACTTGTGTTGGTTTGCACACGGATAATCATATGTTCCTTACGAGAATATGATAGAAAACATGGTTGGGTCAATGTTTAGTTCTAGCTATGTGCATGAGTCGTAGATGAAAATAGTAATTTTTATAGAAATATAATTATGAATGTGATGAAAATGAATCATGATTTTTCAGATAAATATTTAATTATAAATGAAGAACAAAATGCAGACGCAACCTGATTTTTTATCTTTTAAAAGACTCTGACAAACTATTATGGGATGAGTGCATAAATCATAATAAATTATTGATTGTTGCACAGGTGTTCACTATCAAGACAGAACATGAGCTAAGTGAAGTCGGTTACGATAGAGTTGTTGAATGAGCGAGAAACTTTTTACCTAAAGAGAATAAGCTAAAAAAAATCTTTTATACTGCTAAATCCATGATGAAACTCATGTAACATTAAATTAAAATTACAAAAAAAAATAATAATTCTTATAGAAAAAACATTGTGGCCTCTCTAATAAACTACTATGGATGGAATAATAATATTATTTTTTTCAAGATAAGCATGGGAATTGAGAGGGAGAGAAAAAAGAAAAAAGGAAAAAAGAAAAAAAGGTAGTTGGATCCAGGTCGTGGTTACGTTACCGACATACACTGACATGGAAGAGAATTGCTTTCGAGCCAATTCCATGAACCCCAAGAAAGGTTGTTATCGGAGCTAGTAGAAAGTCACACGTGCTACCTAAATGTGATGACACATGTTGGCGGTTCGCATGCACTAGCAAGCTCCAACATAATTCTACAACCCGATTGGATTTGAAAGTTTAGTCATCAAATGAACAACACATTAGATACTTAAAAAAAAAAAAAAGGAAATTGTTTTAATTCAATTTGTAATTTTAGTTTACAAAAATAATATTGACGGATAATTAAATAAAGGTGTTATTTCATGAGATTATATTTTTTTATTTGCACTCATCTTTTAGCATGAGTCTTTGTTTTTCTTTAACAACTCCTTTTAGTATATTTTGATGTATATGATGATCGATTAATTTTATTAAATATAATAATAAAATCTTAATACACATTTCAAAATTTCCATCGTAAACTCAAAATTTAACATTGCCCATACGTTCTTTTTTATGCTTAAATTGACTTCTCATCAGGATCATAGCATAACGCGGGTAACGGGACTAGTGATTTTTAAAGATTGTCTTGAATAGGGATCCACTAGGTAAATAAATCCATATTTTTTTTTTTATATATTAAAAAACATGCACTGTGACTATCCCTAGTCCATAGATAACTTCAAAAGCCCAAAACAACAAGGTATGGGCACAATCCGAATCCTGTTAAAGCAAGCATATCTCCGGCAACAAAGGCAGCATTTGGGACCAATTAAGGTCGAAAGGAAAAGAAGGCTGACCCCAGATCATTGATTGCAGGATCTGCCACAACTAAGTTTGTTACATGATGGGGACGAAGGCTCTATTCTCCACTTTCAAGTACATCTTGTTTGATTTTCTTGGCAAAAAGTGGCTACATCACGAAAGATTTATAATTAATAAACAGTAGTCTTGACGAAAGGAGTTTCTTTAGACATAACAAAATAAATTAATATTTTTTTTTTAAAAAAAGTTATTTGTTCTTCTAGGATCGGTTGGCTTGACGTATTTTTTTTTTAACAGTCGAAAGTTTTATTAATAAAAAGCTACAAAAATAATAATCTAATTTATATTAGATAAACAAGTAGAGGAAAGAAAATTACAAAAGCTATTGCATGAAACAGGGGGAGCGCATCAAATGAGCGGAATAAAAAAAGCATAAGAAACAAACTCCTCTCTACTGAATATTTTTTATATTAAGTTATAAAGAGCTAGAATCAAGCCTCAACTATAAAACAATACTTAGAAGCATCATGAAAAAAACAATTTGGAGGTTAGGAGCATCGTTATTAAAAATAATATCATTATGGTGAAGCTGAAGATTTCAAACAACGCATGAGAAATGAAGCTACCCTAAGAAATTTTGTTGCTTGTTTTTAACCATAAAAGACCATTAATAGCACATATTATCAGACAGATTTTAGAAAAATACTGCAAAAACCTGATTAGAAAGTAATTTCATCCATATATTTGAAGGGGCTTGACATATGTGGCTACATCTAAGTGCAATCTACACTTTGCAAAGCTCAAATCAATATTCTTTCCTAATTAATCTAGTACAGACCACCACCTATGATTCCATCACTAAACTTGAAGCCAAAGTTATTCCAAAGACACTAATTTTATATTCTATGATCTGTTGCTATTGCTTTTTGTTGATTTATTGCCTGCATTTCCTTCCATAAATAGGGCAAATGACTTGCTGAGAATTGGACTCATGCATGGCGAACAAGTTGAGCTGTAGGGTTATGATGAACATGCTAATTACAAGCTGTTGTCTTCCATGGGATAGGCAGTGATGGCATTTGTTTTATTTTCCTGAGGTGGAGAAAAACAAATAGACCATAACACTGTCATTCCTTGGAAGATAATGACTCGTGGTTGACACTTGATCTCTCCAGTCCAGTTCAGATTCAAGCTAGCTGCTGTCTGGAAATTCTTTGAAAAGGGTTTGTTTTCTGGCTCACAAAACATATACAGAATCGCAAATATATGTAGGCCAGCCTCTCATTGTAGAAATGCTATTTATATTTTCTAATCAGCATTTACTAAATTCTTTCGTGGTACTAATAATTCATGATATAAAGAACTTATTTCTTGTTAGATACTCCACTAGATTTACCAAGATCTTAGCTCATTAATTGTTTATTGTTAAATAATTCATGATATAATCTTTGACAAGCTTGGAAGAGAAAGAGGAGAGATGCTATTTATCATGCTAATGCACGAGGCAAGGAAAGAGAAGGCAAGGCCAGAAAGGAGGTGAGAGTCGCCTTCATATATTATCGTAATTTAGGTGAGAGTCGCCTGGCAGGTCAGTCCTCTGCAAAAACTGCCTGTAATTGTCAGATCTTTTTCAGGTGTTTCGTGATTTAGCCATTCACATCTAATGACTTATGTTTTGAAGATGATGGATTTGAATCAATAAACATATATTATTTGTTTTTAAAATGATACTTATCCGTATTATTTGTAGTTTTTTTATAGAGTTCAAAAGCAAATACATTCTTAGGGCTAAACAAAGCCACCAGAAAATCTAGGAAATCTTGTATATTTCTCTTGAAACCCATTCAAACATAACTTTTAAAAAGGAAGAAGATGATGCATGTACTGTAACAGTCGAAAACCAATAATCACGTTCAATATTCGTAATCCATGTTTATATATATATATATATATATATATATATAAAAGCCAACCCATAGGATTCTGCAATCCGGCTCATATATATTCATAATCCATGAAAAAAACACTAGCTTAATTTGGATGAAAAGAAAATATAGAGTGGAATGAAAGAATATGAAGTTTGGCATTATCTAAAAGTACTAGCTTAACAAGAAATTCGAAAGAATTATTATCATGTTAAGAATTTCAAAATTAGGGATAATGGTTAATATTGTTACTATAACTATAATTATGATTATAATAAAAATAAAAAATTTATTACAGAAATTGCCATAGAATCTCAAACCATTTCGTAAGTAGAAAAATATTATAAAAAAAAAAAAACAAGCACAATCTATCATATAAGAGCACATAATGAATTTATGTGGTTTGACATGATATCTAGAATGAAATGATATCTACATCAATATGTTTTGTCCTTTCATGATACACCTGATTCTTGATCAGATGAATAACACTTTAGCTATCAAAATATAATAGTCAACATATATGACAAATGAAGATTACCAACCAAACCTCTTAGTCATGAAACTTCTTTCACTGCCTCTGTTAATGTCATATACTTAGCATCTATTATAGACAAGACAATAATAGATTGTAAAATTTCTTTTCAAGTAATGACAAACTTTAAGAGAGTGAAAACATAACCTGACAATAATCTCCTTATATCTAAATCACTAACGAAATCTAAATTTACAAAGCCCTCAACATTATTTCTAATGCTTCTACCAATGTCATATACCAAACCAATACTTGTAGTACCTCTAAGATAATGAAGTAACCATTTCATGGCCTGCCAATAACCTTTACTAGGATTTTCTATAAACATGTTAACCATACTAACAACATGTGAAATATATGGATAAGTGCAAGCCATAACTTGCAAAATGCTTCCAACTATACTAGCATATAGAACGTTTGACATGTGCTCTTTCTTATCCTTGATTTTTGATGATAAACTAAAAGATAACTTGAAATGAACTCTAACTGCAGAAATCACTAGATTGCAGTTTTTCATACAAAAATACTTAAGTATCTTCTCAATATACTTCATCTATGACATGTATAACTTGCCAACATTTTGATATCTGCATATCTCTACACCCAAAATTTTCTTAGCTGAACCTAAACCCTTCATCTCTAGTCTCCCTCTTTATCAATACCTTGAAGAGTTTGTTGTATGAATACCTGTCATAAAATGGTTTTACTAACTTCATTGAGATTGTGCTCAAGATTGAACTCGTAAAGGACGCCATCAAAGCTAATAAGGATTGATTGATGAAAAAATTGAGTTAGGGCTAAGGAAAGGAGAAAGTTTTAATAAAAGAAAGTAGGCCAAAGAGCATCATGTTGATGACTACACCTATTAGCTGAAAGGTTCAAAGTTCCATATGATAAACCTATTCACCCTTACTTCACTCAAAATGACATGACTAATGACACTCCTCCACCTTATCAGGCTTCCCTTATACCACCTCAAAACAACCAACCACTTTATTGACAAAAAACCCAACCTTTTAACAATAACCAACACCTATGCCACTAGAATACTCAACCTTATTCCTATAATCAAAATACCTAAAAAACAAGCTAGAATTAAGAAGAATTGTCACCCTTTTCAATGTCTTTGGGAGAGCTATACGAACACTTGATCAAACTAGCTAGGTCAAGTTACTTTCATCCTTTATAAGCCTTTACAACCATCTTATCCCTACAAGTATAAGGCTGGATAGAAATCTGATTATCATTTAAGTACATTTGGGTATAATATTGAGACATGCGAGGTGTTTGAAAAACATGCCATTATGTTGATTGGATATCCTTTAAGGGATATGCAAACACTTGTAATGTAAACATTGATCCTCTTTCAAACAATACCGACATCAATGTTTAAGGCATGAATGCACTAGATTTTAAAGACATGGCATGTGATGAGAAAAAAGGCATTTTTATGGCTTTTGAATCCCTTGAACGATAAAAATCAGTTATGATTAGCTCGTATAATAGAAGAGGCACCTCATTAGTAATACAAAGCCATGAATGTTTGGTAAGGAAAGCTAATGATTATAGTATTGTCAAATTATTGTTGTTCTTGAACTTATGAATAAGGTCATTAAAACTTTATTTTTCTAGGATTTGTTTTTGGTGTTCTCTAAAACTATGCATTTTTTTTATGAAGTGTTTTTTTTTTTACCAATTATGGCTCTGAAATCAAGGGTTTTCTATGTGAAAGTAACATTTAACATAAATATAATAGAAAATTTTATCAAATTCCAAAACAAGTCATGCAAATGTTAAGGGGCGATCCTTTTTTACTAATCCAATATCTTTTTTTTCACAAAAAGGTAAAGTCTTAATAACCACCCTATTTTTGAAAAATAAAATTACCTTTTTACTCCCAACACACCTCAAGAAGGAAAAATATTACATAAAATAATACACAAAATAGAATTGAATGATTTGATGACCTAAATAATGTGTATTCAAGTTATGATCCGACCACACCTTCTCCAAGGTTAAACTCACAGTTTTTCTAATTAATGATGATTTGAATGAGGCAAAGGCTTATTGTTATGAGCATATTTAAGTTTGAGATGAAGAAAAGACATCTTTGAAATATCCTTCATAAACAAAATATATCATTTGCATTCTCCATTTGATTCATAAATATATTTCTTAAATAATAATCCTAACTAGGATCACCTATCATATTGGGAGCAAGTTTTGGAAATTATCCAGTTTCTCTACCCTAACTGAAAAGAAAAGGCAGCTTATAGAGGCTGTTGGTGGTGGAAGGTGAGGCCTTAGAGAGAATGGCCTTAGTGAGATAATAAAAATGGATTCTCACCATTTCATCAAACATCTTAATGATGTCTGATGAAAGTTATAACCGCTATTTAGTCATAACTAGACAAATAACCTTCAATGTAAGTAACTTTCTTGTTTAACCTTTTAGTTTGGTTTTATACCCATTATTTTCTAACAATCTTGTTTTTAGCAAACTTTCATAATGTGTGCTTGTTCCAAGAAGTGTTAGATGCCGAATAGGAACCAAGTAAGGGAGGTCATTGCCAAACATAAGGCAGACCATGTTGTCCTTTAAGGGCTAAAGAAGAAGAAAATTGTTGTGAGGCAAAACTGAGGAGCCTTAAGGTGGCTTATACAACACTAAAAGAATAAATACAAGGTGGTGTTTTTTTTTTTTTATTAGGCCACACTAAAAAAAGCTTTAGACCGTTTTAAACCAAGTGGATATCGTGAAACATGATATCTTTGAGGTGAAGGCCACCCAAAACAGTCTGAAGGCTAAGCTTCTCGCTACCAGTGAAGAAGCCTAGAGTTCTAGGGTATGGCTAAAGGCTTTAAGGAATTCTCTTTAGGAGTTCTAAGAATTGTTTAGGGTGTCTGCAACTTTTTTTGAGACAGTTGGGGACAAGATCTTTCATATCATGTCCAACTTCTACTTCTTCAATTAATCAAAGGGAATGCAGGTGATCATGTCCTAGAGCTTGATTTACATATATGTTCCAAACATAAAAGATATCTTGTACAGGAGTTTGAGTTAGATATCCAAGCCTCTGCTCCCTATCCCCACTTAGTTATGTAAACAACTCTGGCCCTGCGGGGTTTATCAATGTAATGCGTTTCGTTTTATAAATTGATTTTTATTTTTCATTTATGCATAACTTGTGTAGTTTGTATGAATTTGAAGCATGTAGTCAAAACTTTCAAGGTCAGAAGCCCTTAGGAATTTTTTTTTTGAAATTTTTAGAGGCCCAATGATCATACTAAGAAAAATATTTAGGAGGGAATTCTCTAGATAATTTGTATTGGTCCAACCCTCATGGTAAAAACTTCATGTAGGGTCCAAAGCCATTAGAAAATTGTTGAAAATTTGTATAGGGCCAACACCCATACTTAGAAAAATATTTATCAAATTTTGGCAAGAATCAAACATTGAATTTCACCTAACCTTACTATAAGGGAGCCCATGCCAATCTCTTTCAACGTAAATTGTGCAATCGCACGGGGGAGACAAAGTTGATCCCTTCCAAGGTGAATTTTGCAATCATACTAGGAAAATTAAGTCAATCTCATCATTGGTGAATTGTGCAATCGCGCTAGAGATACCAAGTTTAATCTCTCGCAATATATAAAACTCATTGCTAATATTCGTAGGTATAATGGTCGATAATATTTAAGTTATGACTTGAGCAACCCTCATCTCCCCCACCCTTATTTCTTCTTCTTCTTCCTCGATTTTTCTTTACAAATAGCAACAACAACCAAATGTAGAGGCGATCTAGTTTTTTTATCTTTTAAAAGACTTCAATAAACCATTATGGGATGGGTGCACAAATCATAGTAAATTATCGATCATTGCATAGATGCTCACTGTCAAGTCAAAGCATGGGCTAACACTACAAGAAATTCGCTTAACACCAATGGCTTTACCGATGGAATACTTCTGTCAGTAATTTGCAGTCATAATTACCGACGATATATTTTCCATCAGTATATATTGACATACTACTTCGGTCGGTATATACCAACAACATTACAAATGAACTATTCAGAATTAAAAAAAAAGGTGGTTCACTAACATGGAAGTTTTTTTAGGTGATTTTACCGACGGACTCACTGAGGGAATCAAACTGGCAGCGCTGTATAGTGACGTGACCGATTCATCATCCGTATTGCCAACGGACTCACCAAGAGTTTCAAATCGGCAGCTCCGTATAGTGACGTCACCGATTCATCGTCCGTATTGCCGATGGAATCACCTAGGGATTCAAACCATTATCCATGTACAGTAATGTGACCTATATTCACCATCAAAATGGCTGATGGAATCACTAACAAAAGTATTCCGTCGGTGAGTCCATCGGTAAAAGTTAATAAATGACCACTCTACCGACCCTTTCCATCCAAACTCTTCTTTTTCTTCTCCATCCCAACTCTCCCCTACTACAAACAACCAACCCCCCCCCAAAAAAAAAAAACTCCCTCTTCTTAGCACAAGTCATATTTCTTGAAGTTTTGTGGTCACAACATTTGTGTTCTGATTTACCGATAAATTTTATAAGTTTTTGTAAGTAATTCTATCTTTTCAAATTTTAACATTTAAATGTCAATTTTATTGTTTTTTTAGTATACATATTTTTTTAGTATATGTACATGTTTTATTGTTATTTCTCAAACAAACTTGTAGTATATGAATGTATAATTTTGTACTTGTTATGGTTTGTTTTAGATTTTGTAAAATTGTATTTGTTTGTAAATTGTGGAAAATTTATTGAATTACCGAATTACATGTTTTGTTTTGAAATAATTAATAGCTTGTTTAACGGGTCTGTTTTAATTTTTATCAATGGTATTACAGAGTTGTAATTTTTGTAAATTTATATGTATTAATTTGTATGGATGTTGATAATTGATAATGAATATTTAATATTTATGAGAATTTGTAATTAGTTTTTTGGATAATCTCGAGGTAAACCAATATATATTTTTGCAAATTTATTTACCTAACATAGTTAATGAATACATGTTATCATCATAATTTTATAGAGGTTTGATAGAAGTCATGGATGATCATTCGTGGATGTATCGAGATTCACCCCAAAGATTGTGAAGGATGTATTATTGTAACGGGGTTCAGAGTTTTATTAATTTTGCAACATCTATTCCCAGAAATTTTACTAGAGGCGGTATTAGGTGTCCATGCAGGAAGTGTCAAAATAAAAAGTATCTACATCCAAATGTTATAATGATGCATCTTCTACACAAAGGGTTTATGGAGAATTACTAGTGTTGGTATACACATCGAGAAGTATTTGTTCGTAAGAAAAACATAGGAGAAAGGGTGGTTGGGTCAACTTCTAGTGCTAGCAACGTGCATGAAGCGACAAATGACAACATTAATCCTTACAGGAATATGGTTATGGATGCAATGAGAATGAATCAAGGTAATGTCAGTCAATGTCCAATCATAGAAGAAGAACCTAATGCAGATGCAATTAGGTTTTTTGATTTGTTAAAAGATTCTAACGAACCATTATAGGATGGCTGCACGAACCATAGTAAATTATCAGTTGTAGCACAGGTGTTCACCATCAAGTCAGATCACAGGTTGAGTGAGGTCAGGTATGACAAAATTATTTGCCCTAACTTTTACATGTTATACTACCTAGAAAATGCTGAGCTAACCGAGTGCATGACATGTGGGCATTCCTGTTACAAACCCAGAACTGACAAGGGAAAGACTCTAATGGCATACAAAAACATAGATACTTCCCAATAACACCTAGATTATAGAGGTTATTCATGTCACCAAGGACTGCTAAGCACATGACATAGCACCAATCACATGATGCGGTTGATAGAGATGGTGCATCCTTCTAACGGTGAAGCGTGGAAACACTTTAACAGTGTGCATTCTCACTTTTCAGCTGAACCAAAGAACATGCGTCTTAGGTTATGTATAGACAGATTCAACCTATTTGGGTCATTTGCTGCTCCTTATTCGTGTTGGCCGATCATACTTATGGTTTATAACTTGCCACTGACAATGTGTATTAGGCCGAAGTTCATGTTTTTATCTACTGTCATACCTGGTTAGAGTAGCTCGGGCTAGAATATAGATGTTTGTCTTCGACCATTGATTGATGAGTTGGCGCAGTTATGATCCTCTAAAACTTTGACTTATGATATATTGAGGAAATAAAATTTTGTTATGAGGGCGGCTTTGATGTGAACAGTTAATGATTTTCCAGCTTATGGAATGCTTTATGGTTAAAGTACGTATGGAAAACAACAAGGTATTCATGTTAATAAATGGAGGTAAAGCTTCTTTTTTTATTATTATCACCGTCGTTTCTTACCACTAAAACATAGGTATAGAAAGAACAAAAAAGATTTCTTTGTTGGAAGAGTTGAAAAGGATATTGCATCCCCGCGTTTTTCTAATGAAGAATTGCATGATATTGTATTAGAGTACGGTGACAACATTGTGTTTGTTCAATCAGGCAAATAGAAGTTTCCTGGTTTTGGTTTGACCCATAATTGGGTAAAGCGAAGTATCTTTTGGGAGCTTCCTTATTGGAAGACCAATATGCTCCGCCATAACCTTGATGTCATGCACATTGAAAAGAATGTGTTTGAGAACATTTTCAACATCGTCATAGACATGAAGGGGAAGATAAAGGACAACATCAAGGCTATATTAGATATATCTTTGTTCTATAACCATAAAAATATGGAGTTGGTTTGTGATAGGTCATGAGTCGTAAAATCAAGAGCAAGCTTTGTGTTAGAGAAAAACACACAACTACTAGTCTACAAATGGCTTAAGAGTCTGCGTTTTCCCGATGGACATGCCTCAAACATATCAAGGTTGGTTAATACGGAGGAATGTAGATTGTATGGAATGAAGAGTCATGACTGCCACGTGTTTATGCAAACACTCATCCCATTAGCTTTTCATGATTTGTTACCAAAGAGGATATGGGATGCACTCATAGAGATCAGTCATTTTTTTAGTGATAGATGTTCCAGCAAGTTGAATGTTGATCACATTGAGAGGCTTGAAACATATATTGTCCAGACACTATGCAAACTTGAGATGATATTCCCTCCATTTTTTACTCAATAGAGCATTTCCCCATATATCTACCGTTTGAGGCAAAAGTTGGAGGATTGGTCCAATATAGATGGATGTACCCATTCGAACGGTTAGATATTAAAATTGCAATGTAATTCATATATAAAAGTATTTTCTTTGTTTTTTTAATTGAAAATATTTGATTAATTCAATGCAGGTATTTGTTCAATCTCAAGAAAAAAGTTAAGAACAAGGCGCATGTTGAGGCTTTGATATGTGAGGCCTAAATTGTTGAGAAGATCTTAACATTTATCTCATATTATTTCAAACCTCATCTAAGAATGAGAATCAATCGCGTTCCACGACATGATGATGACGGTGAAGTGTTTTCTAGTGGGAACTTGTCAATATTCTCCAATCCTAGACGACCTACACTTAAAAATGCCATAAGAGGAAGATATTTGTCAGAAATAGAGTTCAAACAAGCACACAATTATGTTGTATTTAACTATGATGAGGTGAGACCTTTTATTCAATAAGTATATAAAATGTGTACTAATAATTAAACTTTGTTAATAATATAATGTTTATATATTGTAATATCATACACTTATTATCACTTACATGTAACATCAACAATATTTGATGTCCAATAACTCACAACTGACTGAATCCCAAATCTTTCAATTACAAGATGAACAATTGGCCACGTGGTTTAGAACACATGTAGCACTATCACAAATTCATTATCACTTGTAAAATTATTGTACGCATGTCATTATGAGATTCTTGTTTATTGTTCATTGATGTACATTACATACAAGGTTTATTAAATGAGAAGGACTGATATTAAGTCATTGTCTTCACTAAGCCTAGGCTCTTAAAGAAAAGTTAAGTGCCACAACGAGTATTTTGTCAATGGATATGTGTTCCATATTGAAGAATACGGGTATGGAAGAAAGACATACAACATCAGTGTTTGTGTTAATGGATCAATTAGTAGTGAGTTAGAAGTTGACTACTATGGTAGATTAGAAGAGGTCGTCGAACTGCAATATCATAACGAGTAGAATATAGTATTTTTTATTCAAATGCTATTGGTATGTCACAATGGACAGAGGAATCAAAGTTGATCCGCATGATGGTCTGATCGAAATTAACTCAAAAGCTAGACTCCGCAACGTAAACAATGTCTTTGTTTTCGCAAAGTAATGTCAACAAGTTTATTACACATACAACCCTTCCTTTAGAAATGATCGATCAAGAGTTGATTGGTTATCCATTTTAAAAATGAAAGCCAAGGGTCGTGTCGAGGTTGTTCGGGATGAGAACGAAGACACAAGTGTGCGAGATGAAGTCTTTCAAGTTAGTGAGTTGGTTGAACCATATCGAGTTGCTCCTTCGATTGACTTGGAAGAAAATTCAAATTTTCATGTTTTTGATGATAGTCTTGTTGATGTTGACACAGAGGAGTTGAATGTTGTTTTGAGCTCTAGCGGACAAGCAAATGTCAATGAAGATGATGATATCCATATTAAAGATTGTGATGAAGGTGATGACTATTGAATTGACGATGAAGAAGAAGAAAATTCTAACTAACTATGAAAAAGAAGCCATGTGTAAAACATTTTTTTTCATGTAATATATATTATGGATGATATATTTTGTAACATGAAATATTTATTTTATAAGTTTGTATTGTTTAAGAACTATTGTTATTGTTTTGTGCGATGGACAATTTATCATTTATGTGTTTACAGGAAGGTAAATAGGCAATACAAACATCATTTTTCTTGCACATTGCACTATCACCGACGTCCATACTGACAGATTCCATTTCGTCGGCATTTCATAGTAGCATTGTTGTAAATGCCACAACCATCACCGACGACTTTGCAGACGAATTCCATTTCATCGTCATTTCACAGTAGCGTTGCTGGAAATGCCACTACCATCATCAATGAATTTATGGATGGATTCCAATCCGTCGGTATTGTGTTGGCAGGTCACAATTATCGACAAAATCACCGAAAAACGGTGTGAATTTCAAAGGGTGGGGCATTAAATGCATCTATGACAAATTCCGACAAACTGTGAAAAATATGGAGGATAATTAAAAATGATGGTGTGAAATTCAAAAGTTACCAACGGATTTTCAAAACATCATCGACATAATAATTTAAAATAATATTTTTTTTAATGTCCGTCGGTAAAACTGCGGTATAAATCCCAGCGACCGCCCTTACAATTCATTTTTCCATCTACTTCGCTATTCCCCTTTCATTTTTTATTTTTTCCCTCTCATTTCCTTCAAGACTTTTGTTTGTTTTGCTGGTAATCTCTACTTGAATTTTACTCAAATTAAAAGGTATGTGTTTCCTCAACTTCATTTTACTTTAAGAATTTTTTTTCTTTGTTTTAGCTATTGTTATTTTTGTTATGTGTTTTGTTTTGGTGTATTTTTATAATGTATATAAAGTCTTGAAATAAACACATTATTAAGGTAAGCATATTTCATTCCTAAAGTCTATAGTTTTTTTTTAAAAAAAATTATTCAATATATTTTATTGTTTTTATTGCTATAATAATTGAATAATTTGTTGAATTGTAATTGTTAATGTTGAATTTACCTTGTAATTAGTAATTGATTATGTTGGAATAAAGTTAATTATTTTCTCTCAATTTTACTCTACTATTGCATGGATTTTTGTTTAATTATTTCCATTAATTTTAATTTTTAGTCTAGAGTTTTTTAAAATTTATTGAATATATTTTATTGTTTGTATTGCCATAATAATTGAATAATTTGTTGAATTGTAATTGTTAATGTTGAATTTACTTAGTAATTAGTAATTGAATATGTTGGAATAAATTTAATTATTTTTCTCTCAATTTTACTATATTATTGCATGATTTGTGTTTAATTATTTCCATTAATTTTAATTGTTAGTCTAGAGGTTTTTTTTTTATTTACTGAATATATTTTATTGTTTGTATATCCATAATAATTGAATAATTTGTAGAATTTTAATTGCTATTGTTGAATTTACCTTGTAATTAGTATGGATGTTATTTGTATAGATGTTATGTTATATACAAGACTAGTATAGATAGGGTCAATTAGTTGTGGCTATTGTCAATATTTGCAGGTTTGAAAAGTTTGGGTAGTCTCTAATATAGGAGAGGTGTTCCTCAATTTTTTTAACATTCAAATATAATCCAAAGACGACGTGTCTTTATAGAGGAATCAATTCACCTGCTAGTACGAGGCACAATGGAAGGACGACCTTTCAATGTAAGTTTGTTTCAGTTTCAGTTTTTTTTAATTATAACATAAGTTAGGAACAACTAATCAATATTTCATTAATTTAACTTATTTTCAAGTTCACAAACATTGAAGCCGCCCGAGTAATATCATCGGCATTTAAATCGTCGATGGAGATTCCATTATTTCAATGGAGTCAGGTATCCAGACATCCTAAATAAATACCTCAAATCAATGCATGGTATGACAGATTTGAGATTGATGTTACTTTCTAATTTCCTGCTTTTTTCTAATAAATTATTAATATAGATGTAAATAAATTATTATTTTTGTTTAAAATTAATCATTTATACACAAGACAAATTTGACTAGGACAGTGTGCATGACCTTGTTGTGAGGAATGTGTGGGAAAATCACACGGCAACTAGGTAACATAAAAAACAATACAAGATTTTTTAGAAAAAAATTTATGTTTCAAAATCTAATTTCTCGCTATGGAATTAGGCTACGTGATTTTTGATATGAAGCACAAAAAAAAAATGCAAGAGAAAAGGGTCTCCAAGGCCGGAACGATATGGCAGTTTGAAGGGATTTCAAACCAATATACATCCTGGCAAATATATGGCCGCAATATCTTGAGCACGTAAAGTCCGAGCGATTCACATGACGCTCACAGTTCGGTGCTAGCAATCAAACTCGACCAATTCATGGCTCGGTGACAACGCACACCAGCTGCTCCCTTTCGTTTGCTACACATGTGAAACAGATGGTAAGATTAATTTCAATGAAATATATTGTTAAATAATTTTTTGTTACTTAATTAATTTTTTTCATTATAGGCTACGTCTCTTGGATGTGAGCTGAGCCCAATGGAGTTGTTTGTTGAGACGCACGTGCGAAGTCAAGAACACCAAAAGGGAACACAACAGTTTGTTGACAACCACACTCAATACTTTGTGGTATGTTTGTTCAACCATTTTTTTCACAAGTTATTATTTTTATTGAATTGAATATGATGGTATCTTTTTTCATTTTCAGGGGACTTATAATAGACGGTTTAGGGAGAGATATGAGGATGATCCTTTGACCCATTCGGATTTCAATCTGGATTTGTGGATGAAGGTAGGATCGTCCGGTGGATCTGATAAAAATCGGGTGTACGGGCTCTCCAACACTACAAGCCCTCCAACACTACGCCCAAGAACTTGTGGGTGGCCTGTAGTGTCTTAATCGTTGAGAGCTTCTAATAAGTATTGAGCACCCAATCTAAGGAATTTGTGGCCTTGAAGCAACACATGACTCAGCTCATCGAAAAATACGAGCACTAATCGGCGACTTATGAGCAACTCTTGGTGAAATATGAACAGCTTCGCCATATGGTCATGAACATGGCATCACAGAGTGGTGATATATGTGCGCCTCCTTTTTGGTCGTATAAGAACTAGCCTCCTCCTCCTCCAGCTCTGTTATTTTGTTAATTTAATATTTTTTTTGAAACACATTCAATTTGTAATAAATATTATTTAACTTTATTTTTTTTTTTTTGATGTTTAATAAAACTTTTATTTGCATAATTGGTTTTTTTTACCATTATTTTTATATTTTATATTATTTATTCTAAATAATTTTTTAAAAAATATTTAAAAATAATCACTGAGGGATTTACAGGCGAATTGTATTCGTCGGCATTTGACAGAGAGTGGGAAATGCCAATATCATCGACGAATTTACCGACAAAGTCTTTTCATCAGCATTTCACTGTAGCTTGGTGCAAATGCCACAATCATCGACAAATTTACTTAGGGATATAGTCCTTCGGCATTTCACCGGGAGCTGAAAAATATTTACTGGATATGCCACTATCACTGATAGAATATATCTGTCAGTATATTTCGAGCGGGAATTTTTTTTTGGCACGCAATTTTCCGTTCTGTAAAATCATTGACAATTGTTTTTTTTTTTTTTTACCAACTGACTTAGCGATGAAATTAGGTATTACCGACGAAAGGAAATCCAACAAACAATTTCTGTAGGTAAAAATATTTTTGTTGGTAAAACTGTGAAATCTTGTAGTGTGAGTGAGGTTAATTACGATAGAATTGTCGAATGAACAAGAAACATTTAACTTAAAAGGAATAAGCTAAAAGAGAATTTTTAATGTGCTAAACCTAAATCCATGATGAAACCCATGTAACATTAAATTAAAATTACAAAAAAAACTAATTGTTATAAAAAACATATCGCGGCTCCTTTAAAAAACTACTATGGATGTAATAAGAATTTTTTTTTCTTTCAAGATAAGCAGGAGACTCGAGAGTGAGAAAAAAAAAAAGGAAAGAAGAAAAAGAGTAGTTGGACCCAGGTCGTGGTTACGTTGCCGACACGCGCTGACATGGGAGAGAACTGTTTCCAAGCCAATTCCATTGATTCCAAGAAAGGTCGTCATCGAAGCTCGAACAAAGTTGCAAGTGCTACCTAAATGGGATAACCTTTCTCTTATGCTGGCGTGTGTACATGTGGTAGCCAACTCCAATATGATTCTACATCCCGACTGGATTTGAAACTCTAGATAAATTTTTTTTTTACAAAAAAAGAAATTATGCTAGTAAATTATCTTATTTCAATTCAATTTTAGTTTTATTTTACAAAAAAATATTGACGGATAATTAAATAACGATACAAAATGCATATCACATAACATGATTCTATTTTTTTTATCTTCAATTATTTTCTATACGCTAAATATTTTCCATGATGGGGAGGAAGGCTATATTCTCCACTTTCTTGAAATTAACATACCCACACATATATATCCACTAGATTGTTACATAAATATAGGCAAAAAATTTTAAGAGAATACAAATTCGAAAACTGAGCATGAGTTCATGACTCTAATATTCAATAACCAGATAGGGGTTTAGTTGGGATAATTTGAAAGAGTTTTCCAAATTTTTCTTTGAAACTAATGTGGTTGTGGTTTTCCCTTTGCCCTTCTTCTAATAAAAAGCACCCAACATTCTCTTCTTGTCATAGATACTTTTATATAATTAGTACATCTTGTTTGATTTTCGTAGCAAAAAGTGGCTGCATCACCAAAGACTTTTAACTAATGAACAGTAGATTTGACTAAAGGAGTTTCTTTAGAGATAAACAAATAAATTATTATTATTATTATTTTAAAAAAAGTTATTGTTCTTCAAGGATTGGTGGGCTCGACGTATGTGGCTACATTAGAGGTAGCTTAGTGCAATCTACACTTTGCAAAGCTCAAACAAATATTATTTCCTAATTAAGAGCTTCACACAACGGATTGAGTCGTTGAAATATAGCTGGCAAATCTAGTAAAGACCTCCCATGATTCCATCACTAAACTTGAAGCCAAAGTTATTCCAAAGACACTAATTTTATATTCTATGATCTGTTGCTATTGCTTTTTGTTGATTTATTGCTTGCATTTCCTTCCATAAATAGGGCAAATGACTACCTGAGAATTGGACTCATGCATGGCGAACAAGTTGAGCTGTAGGGTTATGATGAACATGCTAATTACAAGCTGTTGTCTTCCATGGAATAGGCAGTGATGGCATTTGTTTTATTTTCCTGAGGTGGAGAAAAACAAATAGACCATAACACTGTCATTCCTTGGAAGATAATGACTCGTGGTTGACACTTGATCTCTCCAGTCCAGTTCAGATTCAAGCTAGCTGCTGTCTGCAAATTATTTGAAAAGGGTTTGTTTTCTGGCTCCCAAAACATATACAGAATCGCAAATATATGTAGGCCAGCCTCTCATTGTAGAAATGCTATTTATATTTTCTAATCAGCATTTACTAAATTCTTTCCTGGTACCAATAATTCATGATATAAAGAACTTATTTCTTGTTAGATACTCCACTAGAATTACCAAGATCTTAGCTCATTAATTGTCTATTGTTAAATAGTTCATGATAGAAAGCTTGAAACACCCAAAGGTGGAAGAACAATCTTTGACAAGCTTGAAAGAAAGAATGATTGTACCGAACATCATTTCTTCAGCCGAACAGCCCCTGCAACATGAGGTGGAAATTGTCTATGAAGTATTAGAAGTAAGTGAATGCGGATTTGAAGATGAATTTTTTTGGGTAATTTGAAGATGATGAATTTGAATCAATAAACATATATTATTTGTCTTTAAACTGATACTTATCCGTATTATATTCAGTTTTTTATAGAGTTCGAAAGCATATTGATAGATCACGTCGTTCAAAGAGATTAAGCCAAATGCCAAATACTTCAGTGATGTCTACAGCACATAATTAATCGTGCATGCAGGCCACGACGTCCAGAATGGGGAGTGCTGGCAGTTGAATATAAAACGTGGGAAACATTACGTGCAAATGTGATGACAGAACTGGCATTATCTTAGTTACTTTTATTTCATGCAATTATATTTCAGTCTATGTGTACGTGGTCTTGCTATTTAAGCAACCACAGTTGTTATTAGTGGTAATCAATTATTTTCAGAACAAAGGTTTATTCTCACCTAAAGAGAAAGCAATGCATTATTAGTGATCGGGATCCTATTTTCATCCGTCATTTCTGGCAAGAGTTTTTTAAAATGTCAGGCACCAAGCTTCGGCTCAGTTCAGCATACCACCCACAGACGGATGGACAGACGGAGGTCATTAATCGGTGAGTGGAGCAATATTTAAGATGTTTTGTTCATCAGTGGCCAAAGCAGTGGTGTTCTTATTTACCTTGGGCAGAGTACTGGTATAATACCACGTACCATATTTCAATTGGTATGACACCATTTCAAGCGTTGTATGGACACCTACCTCCAGCTATTCCTGTCTACAAAGAGGGCCTGACGCCAGTAAGTGCAGTTGACCAACAGCTCCTGGACCGTGATGCACTACTTCGTCAATTGAAGGCTAACTTAGCAACATCGAGGAATCATATGAAACAGATGGCTGACACAAAGCGGAGGGATGTCATGTTTCACAGCGGTGATTGGGTGCTTCTCAAATTGCATCCATATCGCCAGCAATCAGTCTTCAAACGGGTCCATCACAAGCTGGCTACTCGTTATTATGGACCATATCAAATTGTTGAAAAAATCGGACAAGTCGCTTATCGTTTACAGTTACTAGCCAAAGCACGCATTCATCCAGTGTTTCATGTCTCACTTCTCAAACGCTACCAGACTACAGCAGACATTGTTGAACCAAGGTCAGTTGACATTCCACCTATTACCGATGTGGGTGAGCTGCTTCTTGAACTGCAGTCTGTTTTGGATTCTCGCTAGCACAAACAGGGACGTCATCTTGTAGCTGAAAGCTTAGTTCAATGGAAAAATTTGCCTGTCGAGGACGCCACGTGGGAACCCACTGCTCTGTTACAGGAGAAGTTTCCAAATCTGAACCTTGAGGACAAGGTTCCTCTTATTGGGGGCGGTATTGATAGATCACGTCGTTCAAAGAGAGGCCTTAAGCCAAATGCCAAATACTTCAGTGATGTCTACAACACATAATTAATCGTGCATGCAGGCCACGACGTGCAGAATGGGGAGTGCTGGCAGTTGAATATAAAACGTGGGAAACATTACGTGCAAATGTGATGACAGAACTTGCATTATCTTAGTTACTTTTATTTCATGCAATTATATTTCAGTCTATGTGTACGTGGTCTTGCTATTTAAGCAACCACAGTTGTTATTAGTGGTAATCAATTATTTTCAGAACAAAGGTTTATTCTCACCTAAAGAGAAAGCAATGCATTATTTTTCTTAAACACTTCATTATCTGTGTTGGGACCTATCACAAATATATAGATTCTTAGAGCTAAACAAAGCCGCAAGAAAATCTAGGAAAACTTTTAAGAGGAAGATGAAGATGATGACGATGTATTTACAAGTGTTCCTGACACTTTAACTTATAGTTTATGAAGGGTCATGATAGCTACCACAATGCAGTTATTATATAAGCCAACTCATAGGATTCTGCAATCCGACTCATATATATTCGGAATCCATAAAAAAAAAAAAACTAGCTTAATTTGGATGAAAACAAAAAATATCTGCCCTTAGTTATGTAAATAACCCCTCCCCTGTGGGGTTTATCCTTGTAATGCTTTTCATTTTATAAATTTGATTTTTAATTTTCATTTATGTATTGACTTGTGTAGTCTGTGTGAATTTAAAGTATGCAGTAAAAATATTTCAAGGTCCAAGACCCTTAGGAATTTTTTTAAAATTTGTATAGCCCCATGTTCATACTCAAAAAAATATTTACGAGGAAATTATTTATACATTCTATATGGATCTAATACCTATAGTAAAACTTCCATATAGGGTCCAAAAGCCTTAGATAATTATTGAAAATTGTATTGGGTCGCACCCATTCTTGAAAAAATATTTATCAAATTTTGGCAAGAATTAAATTTTAAATTTCACCTAACCTTAGTAAGATTTGCGTCGTGCCTGGAATTGAGGATAAATATGGGTTGTAAGTATATCTTTATATTCCCAACAGATCATTGAAATGCCTTAAGGATCATGTGGAGAATGGTGTTATTGCACTATGCATATGAAGTCAAATCCTTTAGAGAGTTGAAGTGTTGTTGTCTTATTGAGATCACATTAATCCTCCTTGATGAGGTCTTGTCATTCCTATATTTTAAGAGGGTGCAATCGGAAAAGGGAGACCATGTCAATTTCTTCCAATGTAAATTATGCAATTGCATTAGAGAGACAAAGTTGATCCATTCCAAGGTGAATCGCGCAATCACACTAGAAAGACTAAGTCAATTTTATATGTAATAACCTATTTTTGGGTTATTCCCTAAATTCATGTTTTCTCTTCCAAAAAATCAAAAAAAATATTCAAACTAAAAACAAAAAAATCTACAAAATAATAACAGTGATAAGAGGATGTCAGAGTACCCAGAAAATGGCTAGAAATTGGTTGAGGAGGCTCAAAAAATTCAAAGATTAAAATTTGACAATATATTTTTTACAGATAAAGAGCCTTGTTAACAAAAAAAAAATTCAATTTGAAGAAAAAAGGTCCAAAAACAAATATTTATAGACTCAATTAAATTTTATTGGAGGTTTAATTGAATTTAAGAAGGGTTTGATTGCAAGAAAAATTGATTATAGAATAGGATTCTAATATAGGATGTTGTAATCATTACAGTTACTGCAGTGTTCTACTGCCTCTATATAAATAGGAAGGTTGGCTAAGGCACAATCTAACACATTCCATTATTCTCAACTTGGTATCAGAGCCACAAAACCCTAAATAAATTAAACCTACTTTTCTCACAGCCTCCCAACCTCCCTTCTTCAATGGAACAGCCACCACATACATCTTCAAATTCTGCAGCACCAGCAGTCCAGCTTTCTTCTTCTCCGACAGTGCAGCCCTCTTCTCTTGCAGCACCTCCTCTGCTTTCCTCTACTGCGTCACCACCTGGATTCTCCTCTGCCATGGCTGGTGAACGCCTCCTCTTGCAGCCCATATTTGCTGCCTCTACTGCTGCAAGCATTATCTCCCTTTCTCACACTTATCAAGTCTCCCTCAAATTAACAAACACCAATTATTTATATTGGCGTATGCAAATGCTGCCTTATCTCTTAGGCCAAGGAGTTTTTGGTTTTGTTGATGGCTCCAACACATGTCCATCAACACATGTTCTTTCCCATGATGGTATCTCTCTTCAGGTAAATCCGCTTTTTCAAACCTGGAAACAACAGGACCAACTCATTCTAAGTGCTCTTCTTTCCTCCCTATCTATGAAAGTTTTGCATCTTGTTGTTGGCTATCAAAGTTCTTGTTCAGCTTGGGGCACTCTTGAGCGAGCTCTCGCTTCCACCTCTAACTCTCGTATTATGCAACTTCACGGCTCTCTTCAGGATCTTCGACAGGGTGATGAATCAGTAACTCAATTTATGCAAAAAGCGAAGGCCTTATTCTATTGAATTGGCCGCTGCTGGTCGGCCAGTTTCACTTGAAGATTTCAATTTATATGTGTTTCGTGGTCTTCGGGGAGAGTTTAACGACTTAGTTACCAGTCTTATTACCAAGGCTGAACCTTTATCATATGCAGATCTTCACAGCCATCTCCTCACACATGAATTTCTTCACAAATCTTCTGCTGCCATACATGCTCCTCTGCTGCCCACGTCCAGCATTCCATCATCTGCTCTTGTTGCACAGCGCCAGACTTTTGGCAATTCTGGTCGTAGTAGGGGCCACTTTAACGGTGGCTGGCGTCCCAACCAGTCCAACAGCAGAGGCAACCGATTTGCTGGCTCCAGACCTGATCACCGCAGCTTCCAAAACTCCTCCTTCGATGACAATAGGCAGGGCTCTTGGCAGCGTAATAGGGGGCAGAATCCACGCTGCCAACTGTGTTAGAATTTCGGCCATACAGCTCCCCATTGCCCTCAATTCCAGCAGCGAGGTTATGGCCAACAACCTACTGCCAACCTGGTGCAACGCAATCTCTCCTCAACCGGTTCTGTTGATTGGTTTCCAGATACCGGTGTCAATCAACAAGTCACACCTGATCTTGCCACCTTGACCGCTTCAGAACCATACCTTGGTAATGATAATTTGCATGTTGGTGATGGTAAGGGCCTTTCTATATCTCATCTTGGTCATACAAAAATATATACACCACATCGTTCTTTCACCTTAACTAATGTTCTTCATGTTCCTGCAATCACAAAACCTCTGCTCTCTGTTCAGAAATTTTGTCTTGATAATAATGTTTATTTTGAATTTCACCCTCGTGTGTTTTATGTCAAGGATTTCAACACCCATGAAGTCCTTCTCTCAGGTCAGAGTAAAGATGGTCTCTATGCCCTGACCAAGTCTTCCATCACGTCAGTTCCTCAAGCCTATTGGTCTCCCTGCACTTCTGCCTCTGCCGATTTATGGCATCGTCGACTAGGTCATCCTACATCACGTATCTTTCAATTGTTAATCTCAAAAGATAAGATTATTTGTAACAACAAACATCTTAATTTTCAATGTCAAAGTTGTCCTTTAGGAAAATCATCGCGTTTGTCTTTAGGACCTACTGGTCACAAAACTTATGCTCCATGAATTATTTTTTAGTGATGTATGGGGCCCTGCTCCTCTTTTTTCTTCAGATGGCTATCGTTATTTTGTTATCTTCGTTCATGCTTATACTAAATATGTATGGTATTATCCTCTTGTTGCCAAGTCTGATGTTTACTCTATTTTTCATCAATTTCAGACTCTTGTCGAACGTCAATTTTCCTTAAAAATAAAATCTGTTCAAACTGATTAGGGCGGTGAATACCGAAAACTATCCACATTTTTTCAGACCATTGGTATTCATCATCGTATGATTTGTCCCCACACTCATGAACAAAATGGAACAGTAGAGCGTCGTCATAGGCATATTGTGGAAACAGGTATTACTCTTTTAGGGCAATGTAAAACACCTTTTCGATTCTGGAATTATGCTTTTGAAACCTCTGTTTATCTTATAAATCGCATGCCTACTGCTATTCTTGCCCATCGCTCTTCGTTTGATTGTTTATTTCAACGGTCTCCTGATTATCATTATTTGCGTACCTTTAGGTGTCTCTGTTTTCCTTTTCTGCGTCCATATAATAATAATAAATTGGATTTTCGTTCCTCTCCATGTGTGTTTTTTGGATATAGCTCCTTGCATCTTGGTTATCGATGTCTTGACATTGCATCTCACCGTATTTATATTTCCCGTCATGTTCGCTTTCATGAACATGTGTTTCCGTTTGATAATTCTGAACAGATTGCAAGGTCTCCACCACAACCCCCACCCCACCCGCTACTATCACCCTCCCAAATTTGCTAAACCACCCACCGCTACCCACTTTCACTAGCCACCCAAACAGCCCACAACACTTCCCTTTGCCACTCCAAACAGCCACCCGACCACAGCCTCTACCCATCCCTTGGCCATCATCCCATGCTTGTTTATCTAACCCTTATGATGCAGGTTCAGATCGTCAATTGGTCTCCTCTCCTCATGGTTTTGGGGCACTTTCTAGTCCCTCCTCTGCTTCGCCCTCCCTGGCCAGCACTCCTGTAGCTTCAGTCTCTACCTCCAGCCCCTCCTCTGCTGACAGTCCTGTGCTTGAGGCTGCTTCTTTATCATCCCCTCCCGCTGGTCTGCAACTTATGGTTGATTTGTCTTCTTATCAGCTGCCATAGGTCTCCTCGCTACAACTGTCTTCCCCTGCGTCTCCACTAGCACACATCAGACATCCTATGACTCTTAGACCGCAGCAGCCGAAGACAGCTAATCTGGTTGCTTCCGTTGCCACTACTTCTACCTCCACACGGGTACTGTATTCTCCCTCTTCTGAGCCTTTTTCATTCTCTGATGCTGACCGGTATACAGTTTGGCATATAGCTATGTGTGATGAGATCGCCGCTTTACGTGAAAATCGCACTTGGTCTTTAGTTCCATTTCATCCTTCGATGAACGTTGTTGGCAGTAGATGGGTATATCGGATCAAACGTCGTGTTAATGGTAGTATTGAGCGCTATAAAGCGTGCCTTGTTACTAGAGGTTTTACGCAGCAGGAAGGTATTGATTATTCTGAAACCTTCAGTCCAGTTATTAAGCAGGCCACTGTCCGATTGGTTTTCTTTATTGCGGTTTCGCGAAATTGGAAGATTCATCAGCTTGATATTCATAATGCCTTCTTCAATGGTGTTCTTACTGAAGAGGTCTACATGAAACAACCTCCAGTTTCGTTGACTCTTCTCTTCCATCTCATGTGTGCAGATTGCACAAATCATTGTATGGTTTGAAACAGGCACCGAGAGCATGGTACACTCGTCTAATTGATTTTTTACTCTCCATCGGTTTCCGAGCTTCCAAGGTTGACACCTCCCTGTTTATCTTATTTGATGGTACTAATATATTTTATCTCCTGGTGTATGTTGATGATATTCTGCTCACGGGTAGCAACTCTGCTATGCTCCATCACCTTATACAGTTACTCAACTCTAAGTTCAAACTTCGTGACTTAGGTGCTGTTCACTACTTTATGGGTATTGAAGTCCAGTCTACCAGTATGGGTTTAATGTTGCATCAACATAAATATATTCTTGACATCCTTACCCGAGCTGGTATGACTTCCTGCAAACCAGTTGATACTCCAGTCTCCCCTTCGAAAGTCATTTTATTACCGGATCATTCATTCTCTAATCCTACACGATTTCGTCAAATCGTGGGTGCTCTTCAATATCTTACCTTCTCCCGTCCAGATATATGCTTTTCTGTTAATAGAGTCTGTCAGTTTATGCATGCTCCTACAGATTCTCATTGGGCCGCTGTCAAACGTATTTTACGTTATCTTAAAGGTACGGCATCTTATGGTTTCCATATCACTCGAGGCTCCTCTTTTGCTCTACATGGCTTTACAGATGCAGATTGGGCTGGTAGTATTGATGATTGCAAGTCTACGGGCGGCTATCTTGTCTTTTTTGGTCAAACGCCGATTTCTTGGAAATCCAGCAAGCAACGCACTGTTGCTCGCTCCTCTATTAAGGCTGAGTATAAAGCCCTTGCTGAAGTCATTTGGCTTTAATACTTGTTAACAGATTTGCAGGTTCCCTCAGTCTCTGCCCCTACCATTTTGTGTGATAATCTTGGTGCTACCTATCTTTCAGCAAATCCTATCTTCCATGCTCATACTAAACATGTTGAAGTGGATTATCACTTTGTCCGTGACCATGTTGCCAAGAAAGAAATTCAGATTCGTTTTATTCGTTTTGTGACCAGTAGGTCCTAAAGACAAACGCGATAATTTTCCTAAAGGACAACTTTGACATTGAAAATTAAGATGTTTGTTGTTACAAATAATCTTATTTTTCGAGATTAACAATTGAAAGATACGTGATGTAGGATGACCTAGTCGACGATGCCATAAATCGGCAGAGGCAGAAGTGTAGGGAGACTAATAGGCTTGAGGAACTGACGTGACGGAAGACTTGGTCAGGGCATAGAGACCATCTTTACTCTGACCTGAGAGAAGGACTTCATGGGTGTTGAAATCCTTGACATAAAACACACGAGGGTGAAATTCAAAATAAACATTATTATCAAGACAATTTCTGAACAGAGAGCAGAGGTTTTGTGATTGCAGGAACATGAAGAACATTAGTTAAGGTGAAAGAACGATGTGGTGTATATATTTTTGTATGACCAAGATGAGATATAGAAAGGCCCTTACCATCACCAACATGTAAATTATCATTACCAAGGTACGGTTCTAAAGCGGTCAAGGTGGCAAGATCAGGTGTGACATGTTGATTGGCACCGGTATCTGGAAACCAATCAACAGAACCGGTTGAGGAGAGATTGCTTTGCACCAGGTTGGCAGTAGGTTGTTGGCCATAACCTCGCTGCTGGAATTGAGGGCAATGGGAAGTTGTATGGCCGAAATTCTAACACAGTTGGCAGCGTGGATTCTACCCCCTATTACGCTGCCAAGAGCCCTGCCTATTGTCACCGAAGGAGGAGTTTTGGAAGCTGCGGTGATCAGGTCTGGAGCCAGCAAATCGGTTGCCTCTGCTGTTGGACTGGTTGGGACGCCAGCCACCGTTAAAGTGGCCCCTACTACGACCAGAATTGCCAAAAGTCTGGCGCTTTGCAACAAGAGCAGATGATGGAATGCTGGACGTGGGCAGCAGAGGAGCATGTATGGCAGCAGAAGATTTGTGAAGAAATTCATGTGTGAGGAGATGGCTGTGAAGATCTGCATATGATAAAGGTTCAGCCTTGGTAATAAGACTGGTAACTAAGTCGTTAAACTCTCCCTGAAGACCACGAAACACATATAAATTGAAATCTTCAAGTGAAACTGGCCGACCAACAGCGGCCAATTCATCAAATAAGGCCTTCGCTTTTTGCATAAATTGAGTTACTGATTCATCACCCTGTCGAAGATCCTGAAGAGAGCCGTGAAGTTGCATAATACGAGAGTTGGAGGTGGAAGCGAGAGCTCGCTCAAGAGTGCCCCAAGCTGAAGAAGAACTTTGACAGCCAACAACAAGATGCAAAAATTCCATAGATAGGGAGGAAAGAAGAGCACTTAGAATGAGTTGGTCCTGTTGTTTCCAGGTTTGAAAAAGCGGATTTACTTGAAGAGAGATACCATCATGGGTAAGAACATGTGTTGATGGACATGTGTTGGAGGCATCAACAAAACCAAAAACTCCTTGGCCTAGGAGATAAGCAGCATTTGCATACGCCAATATAAATAATTGGTGTTTGTTAATTTGAGGGAGATGACTTGACGAGTGTGAGAAAGCGAGATAAAGCTTGCGGTAGTAGAGGCAGCAAATGTGGGCTACAAGAGGAGGTGTTCACCAGCCATGGCAGAGGAGAATCCAGGCGGTGACATAGTAGAGGAAAGCAGAGGAGGTGCTGCAAGAGAAGAGGGTTGCACTGTCGGAGAAGAAGAAAGCTGGACTGTTGGTGCTGCAGAATTTGAAGATGTATGTGGTGGCTGTTCCATTGAAGAAGGGAGGTTGGGAGGCTGTGAGAAAATTAGGTTTAATTTATTTTAGGGTTTTGTGGCTCTGATACCAAGTTGAGAATAATGGAATGTGTTGGGTTGTGCCTTAGCTAACCTTCCTATTTATATAGAGGCAGTAAAAGACTGCAGTAACTATAATGATTACAACATGAAATTTTTTCTCCCGCTGGTCTGCAACTTATGGTTGATTTGTCTTCTTATCAGCTGCCACAGATCTCCTGCGTCTCCACCAACACACAGCAGACATCCTATGACTCTTAGACCGCGACAGCCAAAGACAGCTTATGTGGTTGCTTCCGCTTCCGCTACCGCTACTTCTACCTCCACACTGGTATTGTATTCTCCCTCTTCTGAGCCTTTTGCATTCTCTGATGCTGACCGGTATGTGGTTTGGCATAATGCTATGTGTGATGAGATCGCCGCTTTACGTGAAAATCGCACTTGGTCTTTGGTTCCATTTCATCCTTCGATGAACGTTGTTGGCAGTAGATGGGTATATTGGATCAAACGTCATGTTGATGGTAGTATTGAGCGCTATAAAGCGCGCCTTGTTGCTAGAGATTTTACCCAGCAGGAAGGTATTGATTATTCTGAAACCTTCAGTCCAGTTATTAAGCAGGCCACTGTCCGATTGGTTTTCTTTATTGCGGTTTCGCGAAATTGGAAGATTCATCAGCTTGATATTCATAATGCCTTCTTCAATGGTGTTCTTACTGAAGAGGTCTACATGAAACAGCCTCCAGGTTTCGTTGACTCTTCTCTTCCATCTCATGTGTGCAGATTGGACAAATCATTGTATGGTTTGAAACAGGCACCGAGAGCATGGTACACTCATCTAAGTGATTTTTTATTCTCCATCGGTTTCCGAGCTTCCAAGGTTGACACCTCCCTGTTTATCTTATCTGATGGTACTAATATATTTTATCTCCTGGTGTATGTTGATGATATTCTGCTCACGGGTAACAACTCTGCTATGCTCCATCATCTTATATAGTTACTCAGCTTTGAGTTCAAGCTTCGTGACTTATGTGCTGTTCACTACTTTCTGAATAAATTGATCATCGCAGCTTCCAAAACTCCTCCTTTGATCGAGGTTGCAGAGGCGGTGGCACTGCCCCAAAGTAGCCAACCCGACCAACCATTTTTCCTGCACAAAACTAATAGTTCATCATTGCTACTTTGAGCCAATGGTTGGGATGCTTTTGGGTGGAACCAAGGACTGATATTTTACGCCAGAAGAAAAAACGTGTCCCTCTTTTACCGCCTATAAATAGATTTGATCTCATGCTCCATAGGTGGAGAAGTTTAGGTCCAAAGACAGCCAAAAAACCAGCCTTCCTTCCTAGATTTTTTTCGTTTTCTGCCATCTATCACTTCACACTCTCTCTCTCTCCGCCGTCCAGACAACCACTGTCATCATCATCAGCTTTTCAACCATCATCTACATTGCAGGAAGCCAACACAACCACCGTCCAACCACAATAACTAGCGATCCTCTCACCCTGCAGATTTTCTTCTTTTTCTTTCTTCTTGCTACAACCACCATCAAACGCCACTGCTTGCACCACTCTGTCCTCTCCCACCGTCAAAACCACCACAGGTCAGCCTTCCTCCCCCCTTCTTCTTCTTCTTATTCATCTTCTTTGCCCCAACCGTTCACCGCATGACTAGTGGGCGTGAATTAATTCACACCTTCTGTTCATGCATGAAGTGGGATTTGGCTTAGATTTGTTTTTGGGTCGGGTCCTGTCTAGTCACAAAAAGTTTCAAAAAAAAAAAATTTGAATTTTTTTTTTATTTTTCCATGTATTTTGTTACGGAATTTTGCTTAATATTGGTTTGTTTTTATACCATCAAGATACAAATGTGGTATCGAAATACCCAGCTTTTTTCAAAACATTACAAAAAATTATAAAACAAAAAAAAATATTTTTTTTCATGGATACGACCAAGTATCTCAAAGATAAAAAAAAAAAAATCATCACATTGTATATATATATGTTTTAGCATGCATTTTGACTTTAATAACCAATTTGTTAAAGCCATGAGAACTAGGCCAATATTTCAAAAATACCCAAAAAATATTTTGTTTCTTTTCGTTTAGTATCTGGATTATGAATTTATAAGTAAAACATATTCCCGATATTAAAAATGAAGTTTTTTTTTTTTATTGACGTTAGAATGGTTAGGTTTTTACCTGATAAGATAATGACCTCCTTACTGAGGAGGACTTTTCTTAAACCTTAGATAGACCCATAATTAGAAATACAATAACACATTAGCTTATTTATCAGACAATCAAACAATGCAGCTTACCTTAGGTAAGGTATATTTTGGGTGGTAATACATTCCCTATACGTAACCACTCTTCGTACCCAACCTTTGAGACCAATTAGGGTTCCTAGTGACCAAAATACTAGGTGACGACTCCCATTCCATTTTTCCACTGATAAAAGACAATAATTTCTTATCTTTCCATATTTGCCAGATCGATACCTAGATGAAGTGGAATATTCATCGTGACACCGCACACGTGCGACATTGTCATTGGTGAATTGTGCAATCGCACTAGAGATACCGAGTTTAATCTTTGCCAATGTATAAAACTCATTGCTAATATTCATAGGTATAATTGTAGGTGATATTTAAATTATGACTTAAGCACCCCCCATCTCATCCTCTATTTCTTCTTCTTCCTTTATTTTTCTCTATAAATAACAGCAAAACCCCCCTATTTTATTGCAAATCAAACTCTCATCACCACAAATTTAATCACCCCAACACTCAATTTGTCAGCATCTGTATTATGGTTCAAATAGTTTTTAGGATTCTGCGCATCAAGTAAGCAAAACTAGTTTTTTGTTTGAACTCAATTTTAAAATGTTAAGTTTTATATGTAGTTTGTTTGTGTGTCTATTTGTTTTATAGCTTTTTCATATAAAAATTTGTTGTATGAATGTAGGATGTTGTACATGCTAAGGTTTGTTAGAGATTTTGAAAAATTATATTTATTTGTAATTTGTTGAGATTGATTTCAATTTTGTGATTTAGGTGTTTTGTAATGAAATAAATAATACCTTGTTTAATGAGTACGTTTTATATTTTGTCAATTTTATTGTTGTGTTCAAAATTTTGATAAATGTGGATGAATTTGGATTTTTATAAAAAATTGATAATGATTTAACAGTACTATTAAAATAGATTGAATAAGTTTGAGTTAAACCAATGTTAATTAATTTATTTAGTTCACATAATTAATTAATACATGTTATCATCAATAATCTATATAGGTTTTATATAAGTAATTAATCCTCGTTGTTGAGGTCTTATCAATCCTATCTTTTGAGAGTGTACATTCGCATAAGGGAGCCCATGTCAATCTCTTCAAACGTAAATTGTGCAATCGTACTAGGAAAACAAAGTTGATCCCTTCCAAGGTGAATTGTGCAATCACACTAGGAAGACTGAGTCAATCCCATCATTGGTGAATTATGCAATCAAATTAGAGATACAGAGTTTAATCTCAGCCAATATATAAAACTCATCGCTAATATTCATAGGTATAGTGGTCGATAATATTTAAGTTATGACTTGAGCAACCCTCATCTTCCCCTCCCTTATTTCTTCTTCTTCCTTGATTTTTCTTTATAAATAGCAACAACTAAATGTAAATGCAATCTGGTTTTTTAATCTTTTAAAAGACTTCAATAAACCATTATGGAATAGGTGTACAAATCACAGTAAATTATCGGTCATTGTAAAGATGTTTACCGTTAAGTCAAAACATGGGCTAAGTGAGGTCAGTTACGATAGATTTGTCGAATGAATGAGAAACATTTAACCTAAAAGGAATAAGCTAAAAGATAACTTTTAATGTGCTAAACCCATGATGAAAACCATGTAACATTAAATTAAAATTACAAAAAAAAAAAGACTAATTCTTATAGGGAAAAAAAACATTGTGGCCCCTTTAACAAACTAGTATGGATGTAATAATATATTTTTTTTCTTTCAAGATAAGTAGGAGAATCGAGAGTGAGAGAAAAAAAATAAAGAAAACGGGCAGTTGGATCCAGGTCATGGTTATGTTGCTGACACGTGCTAATATGTGAGAGAACTGCTTCCAAGCCAATTTCTTTGACACCAAGAAAGGTCTTCATCGAAGCTCGAAGAAAGTTGCATGTGTTATCTAAATGCGATAACCTTTCTCACATGCTAGCACATGCACATGTGCTAGCCAACTCCAATATGATTCTACAACCTGACTGGATTTGAAACTCTACATAATTTTTATTTTTTACAAAAAAAAACTATGCTAGCAAATTATCTTATCTCAATTGAATTTTAGTTTTAGTTTACAAAAAGAATATTGATGGATAATTAAATAAAGATGCAAAATGCATATCACATAACAGGATTATATTTTTTTATCTGCAATTATCTTATATACGCTAAATATTCTCCACTTTCTTGAGAGAGCTTCGATCCTAGAAATTAACACACCCACACATATATATCCACTAGATTGTTACAATCTAAGAGAATACAAATTCGAAAACTGAGCATGAGTTCATGACTCTAATATTCAATAACCGGATAGGGGTTTAGTTGGGATAATTTGAAAGAGTTTTCCAAATTTTTCTTTGAAACTAATGTGGTTGTGGTTTTCCCTTTGCCCTTCTTCTAATAAAAAGCACCCAACATTCTCTTCTTGTCATAGATACTTTTATATAATTAGTACATCTTTTTTTATTTTCGTAGCAAAAAGTGGCTGCATCACCAAAGACTTTTAACTAATGAACAGTAGATTTGACTAAAGGAGTTTCTTTAGAGATAAACAAATAAATTATTATTATTTTTTTTTAAAAAAAAGTTATTGTTCTTCAAGGATTGGTGGGCTTGACGTATGTGGCTACATTAGAGGTAGCTTAGTGCAATCTACACTTTGCAAAGCTAAAATAAATATTATTTCGTAATTAAGAGCTTCACACAACGGATTGAGTCGTCGAAATATAGCTGGCAAATCTAGTAAAGACGTCCCATGATTCCATCACTAAACTTGAAGCCAAAGTTATTCCAAAGACACTAATTTTATATTATATGATCTGTTGATATTGCTTTTTGTTGATTTATTGCTTGCATTTCCTTTCATAAATAGGGCAAATTACTACCTGAGAATTGGACTCATGCATGGCGAACAAGTTGAGCTGTAGGGTTATGACGAACATGCTAATTACAAGCTGTTGTCTTCCATGGAATAGGCAGTGATGGCATTTGTTTTATTTTCCTGAGGTGGAGAAAAACAAATAGACCTTAACACTGTCATTCCTTGGAAGATAATGACTCGTGGTTGACACTTGATCTCTCCAGTCCAGTTCAGATTCAAGCTAGCTGCTGTCTGCAAATTCTTTGAAAAGGGTTTGTTTTCTGGCTCACAAAACACTTAGAGAATCGCAAATATATGTAGGCCAACCTCTCATTGTAGAAATGCTATTTATATTTTCTAATCAGCATTTACTAAATTCTTTCATGGTACTAATAATTCATGATATAAAGAATTTATTTCTTGTTAGAAACTCCTCTAGATTTACCAAGATCTTAGCTCATTAATTGTTTATTGTTAAATAATTCATGATACAAAGCTTGAAACACCCAAAGGTGGAAGAACAATCTTTGACAAGCTTGAAAGAAAGAATGATTGTACCGAACATCATTTCTTCAGCCGAACAGCCCCTGCAACTACAAGCTCTCAAGATGAGGTGGAAATTTTCTAGAGTTAATCACTTGCTATGAAGTATTAGAAGTAAGTGAATGCGGATTTGAAGATGATGAATTTTTTTGGGTAATTTGAAGTTGATGAATTTGAATCAATAAACATATATTATTTGTCCTTAAACTGATACCAATCCGTATTATTTGCAGTTTTTTATAGAGTTAAAAAGCAAATATATTCTTAAAGCTAAACAAAGCCACCGGAAAATCTAGGAAAACTTTTAAATCTAGCTAAACAAAGCTGATTGTCATAACCTATTTTTGGATCCCCGTGCAAATAAAAAATGAAAAGAAAAAACATAATAAATAAATAAAATAAAATAAAAACTAAAACAATTAAACAATGAGGAGTGGATGTCAAAACGTCCAAGAAAATGGTCAGAAATTGATTAAGAATTTTCACAAATACAAAGATTAAATTTGGCTGTATATATTGGACTGGTGGAAGCCTCGACTAACAAACAAAATTCAATTTCAGAAAGAAAAGTTCAAAATCATATGTTTATGGACTCAATTAAATTTTATTGAAGGTTTAATTAAAGTTATGGAGGGCTTGATGGTAAGAAAAATTGATTTTGAAGTTAATTTAGGCTTTAATTGGAAGAAATTAAAGTTATGGGGTCAAATTATAATTTTTTAGAGTTAAGTTGGTCAAATCAGAGGCTTAATTGCATAAATATTGAAATTTGATTGCCAATTAGGGACTTAATTGAAGAAATCCAAAACCAAGGACCAACATGAAAAATGCCCGTAAATTGAGGGGCTGGAATTAAACCAAATCAGGGGCCAAATCGAACAAATTAGAAGTTTAATGCTCAATTTAGGGTCAAATTGCATAAATTCAAAACCAAGAACCAATGTGTAAAAAGCGGCCAACTTTAGGGTCGACAACTGAATTTGGCAGGGATGCAATTTAATTGATTTTTATAATCAAATTTGCAATTGAGGACTCGATTGAACAAATCATAAATTGAGGACCAATGTGAACTCTGGACGTGTGAGGTAGGGGAAGAAGAAGATTTTTCTTCCCCTTGTTTTCACCGACTTTCTTCCTCTAAAAAGCATAAAAAAGACGCCAACCAAGGACCCCCACTTACTTAAAGCTTTCCACGTGTTGAAGAAAAGGGAGGAGATGTGTCCCTCAGGTGGTGGAGGGGTGGTAGCATAGTAGCTGCCACGGCCTCTCTCTCCCCTGTCTTTTGCCTATAAATATAGGGGAGATGAAGAGGAAAAAAAAAAAAGAGAAGAGAGATGACAGGAAAGGGGGGATGACCGAAAAAAAAAAAAAGAAGTAAAGAAGAGAACGAAAAACCAAAGGAGAGAGAAGAAAAAAAAAAAAGAGGAAGAAGAGAAGGAAAATCACCGTGAACCACCAGCGTTGCTGCTTGTCGCCTCCAACAGCTCCACCAATAACAGCAGCTACCGCAAGTCAGCCCTTCTCTCCTTCTTTTTCATCTCCTACCTTGTCTCACCACCCCAACCTCCACTTTTCATGTAGCATGTGAACAATGGAGAGAGCACTGTTCACATGGGCCAGGCTAAGCCCAGCCCACGTTGTTGGCCTGGGTTCGACCCCGCCTATGCATTTGTGCCGGGTCTGGCCCATTTAAAAAAAAAAGAATTAAAAGAAATTTTTTTTTCAATATTTGTGATTTCCCCACTTTTTTATTTACGCTTTTTTTTAATATCGGTCTGTATTTTACAAATCCTGTATTATAACACTCGGTTTTCGTCAAAACTTCCAAAATACCAAAAACATTTTGAAAAAAGAAAAAAAAGTTTTTTGTGCACACAACCAATTGTCTCAAAGCTAACAAATCATATTATGTTTTTCATACACCAAAAAAAAATTATTTTAGCATGCATTTTGGCTTTAATAACCAGCTTATTGAAGTTAAAAGAACATTAGCCAAAATTTCAAAAACAATAAAATTTTTATTTTATGTTGTTTTAGTATTAAGGATTATGAATTTATACGTAAAATATATTCTCAATATTAAAAAGGTATTTTCTTTTGACGACATAAAACTGTTAAGTTTTTACCTGATAAGATAAGAATCTCTTTACAGAGGAGGACTTTTCTTAAACCATAGACAGATCGACAATTAAAAACCACAACAAGACCTTAGATTTTATCACACAACAAAAAAAATTAGCTTACCTTAGGTAGGGCGTAGTTGGGGTGCTAATACCTTTTCTTTACGCAACCAATCTTCGTACCCGATCTCTGATCAGACCAGTTAGGGTTCCTAATGATCAAAATACCATGTAGAGACTCCCATTCCAATTTTCCACTCATAAAAGACAAAAAATTCTTGTCTCTCTATATTTGCCAGATAGACTTACAGATACCCTGAGGGTGGATATTTGTCTCGACGCCGCATACGTGCGATAGAATGGGCTCACTTTCTGGACGCTTTGTTTTTGTCTGATTATCATGTTTTATTGTTTGGTTTGTGTGGTAGTGTTAATATGTATTTCCTCATTTGCTCATACGCTTTAATTTCATACATGTTTGTTTGCATTGTAAAATTGCTTCATGCATCATTCACATTTTTGTACGAGTTACATTGAAAACTCTAGGTTAAGTGGGGGACTAACATCTTACATTACGACTTTTAATCAAGGTTTAAGTTTGTGTAAACCCCAACTCTTCGCTGAAGGTCCTTCTAAATGACTGGTTACCTTTAATTAGGCTCCTACTATAATTTAGCCTGAAGAAAGAATGAGCGAACATGGTCAAGAGCTATAACAAAATCCAACATTTTTACCGTCAGCGACACCTGCACCATCCCCGACAATCATAGAGGCATCTGCTAACGAGTCCTGCAAGGCCAAGTCATCTGATAGCATTGATCAAGATAAGATAGAGGTGCTGGAAGCCAGAATCTAAGTCATTGAAGGGGTAGACTTATATGATCTAGTAATGACAGCAAAGATGTGTCTGGTCCTAAATGTGAATGAAAAGAAAATATAGTTGCCCTTAGTTATGTAAATAACCCCTCCCCTATGAGGTTTATCCTTGTAATGCTATTCATTTCATAAATTTGATTTTTATTTTTCATTTATGTATTAACTTGCCTAGTCTGTATGAATTTAAAGTATGTAGTAAAAAATTCCAAGGTCCAAAACCCTTAGGAATGTTTTTTGAAATTTGTATAGCCCTAATGTTCATACTAAAAATAATAATTTTGAGGAAATTATCTAGACAATCTGTATGGATCTAATACTTATAGTAAATCTTCCATATAGGGTCCAAAGGCTTTAGACAATTTTTGAAATTTTGTATTGGGTCTAACACCCATTCTTGAAAAAATATGTATTACATTTTGGCAAGAATCAAATTTTGAATTTCACCTAACCTTAGTAAGATTTGCCTCGTGCTTGGAATTGAGAATAAATATTGGTTGTAAGTATATCTTTGTATTCTTAAGGGATCATTGAAATACCTTAAGGATCATGTGGAGAATGGTTATTGCACTGTGGAGATGAAGTCAAATCCTTTAAAGAGTTGAGGGGTTGTTGTCTTATGGAGATTGCATTAATTCTCATTGCGGAGGTCTTGTCAATCCTATATTTTGAGAGTGTGCAATCGCACAAGGGAGACCATGTCAATTTCTTTTAAGGTAAATTATGCAATCGCACTAGGGAAACAAAATTGATCCATTCCAAGGTGAATTGTCCAATCACACTGGAAAAACTGAGTCAATCCTATCATTGGTGAATTGTGCAATCGCACTGGAGATACCGAGTTTAATCTTTGCCAATGTATGAAAGTCATCGATAATATTCATAGGCATAGTCGTTGGTAATATTTAAATTATGACTTAAGCAACCCCCATCTCCTCCTCCTTTATTTCTTCTTCTTCCTTTATTTTTCTCTATAAATAGCAGTAGAACCCCCCCTCATTTTATGACAAATAAAACTCTCATCACCACAAATTCAATCAACACTTAATATGTTAGCATCTCTGTTATGGTTTGTTTGTTTTTTTAGGATTCCCCGCATCAAGTAAGCAAAACTATCCATTTTTTGTTTGAGATTAAAATGTTAATTTTTATATGGCATATTGATGTATTATACGTAGTTTGTTTGAGTGTTTATTTGTTTTATAGCTTTTTCATATAGAAATTTGTTGTATAAATGTATGATTTGTACATGTAAAGGTTTGTTTGAGATTTTGAAAAATTATATTTGTTTGTACTTTGTTGAAATTGATTTCAGTTTTGTGATCTAGGTGTTTTGTAATGAAATAAATAATAATGAGTATGTTTTATATTTTGTCAATTTTATTGTTGAGTTGAAAATTTTGGTAAATGTGGAGGAATTTAGATTTTTATAAAAAAATAATAATGATTTAATTGTACTATTAAAAAAATTGAAAAAGTTTGAGTTAAACTAGTGTTAACTAATTTATTTAGTTCACATAATTAATTAATACATTTTATCATCAATAGTCTATATATGTTTGATATAAGTAATGGATAATCGTTTTTGGATGGATCAAGTTTCACCCAAAGCGTTGGGTAAGATGGATTATTATAATGGGATAGAGGGTTTTATTAATTATGTACTATCTAATCCGAAAAACATTAGTGAAGGTGGTATTAGATATCCATGTTAGAGGTGTAAAAATAAAAAAATTTGTCGACCCAGATATAGTAACGATGTATCTTCTACAAAAAGATTTCATAAAAAAAAATACTTGTGTTGGTTTGCACACGGATAATCATATGTTCCTTACGAGAATATGATAGAAAACATGGTTGGGTCAATGTTTAGTTCTAGCTATGTGCATGAGTCGTAGATGAAAATAGTAATTTTTATAGAAATATAATTATGAATGTGATGAAAATGAATCATGGTTTTTCAGATAAATATTTAATTATAAATGAAGAACAAAATGCAGACGCAACCTGATTTTTTATCTTTTAAAAGACTCTGACAAACTATTATGGGGTGGGTGCATAAATCATAATAAATTATTGATTGTTGCACAGGTATTCACCATTAATGCCCGTTTGGCACTGTGGTTCAACCTGCTTTTTGAAAAATTTCATTTTTTTTTTTGCTAAAATTGAGTGCGGTTTGTTTTGATGTGCTGATATCAAAAATAATTTTTAAAAAATGAAAAAATATTATTGGCATGCTTTTCGGCATGAAAAGCTATTTGAAAAGCAACAGCTACCACACTCCCAAACACCCTTTAAGTCAAAACATGAGCTAAGTGAAGTCGGTTATGATAGAGTTGTAAAATGAGCGAGAAACTTTTTACCTGAAGAGAATAAGCTAAAAAAAAACTTTTATACTGCTAAATCCATGATGAAACTCATGTAACATTAAATTAAAATTACAAAAAAAATAATAATTCTTATAGAAAAAACATTGTGGCCTCTCTAATAAACTATTATGGATGGAATAATAATATTATTTTTTTCAAGATATGCATGGGAATTGAGAGGGAGAGAAAAAAAAAGGAAAAAAGAAAAAAGGTAGTTGGATCCAGGTCGTGGTTACGTTGCCGACATACACTGACATGGAAGAGAATTGCTTCCGAGCCAATTCCATCAACCCCAAGAAAGGTTGTTATCAGAGCTCGTAGAAAGTCACACGTGCTACCTAAATGTGATGACACATGTTGGCGGTTCGCATGCACTAGCCAGCTCCAACATAATTCTACAACCCGATTGGATTTCAAAGTTTAGTCATCAAATGAACAACACACTAGATACTTAAAAAAATAAAAGGAAATTGTTTTAATTCAATTTGTAATTTTAGTTTACAAAAATAATATTGACGGATAATTAAATAAAGGTGTTATTTCATGAGATTATATTTTTTTATTTGCACTCATCTTTTAGCATGAGTCTTTGTTTTTCTTTAACAACTCCTTTTAGTATATTTTGATGTATATGATGATCGATTAATTTTATTAAATATAATAATAAAATCTTAATACACATTTCAAAATTTCCATCGTAAACTCAAAATTTAACATTGCCCATACGTTCTTTTTTATGCTTAAATTGACTTCTCATCAGGATCATAGCATAACGCGGGTAACGGGACTAGTGATTTTTAAAGATTGTCTTGAATAGGGATCCACTAGGTAAATAAATCCATATTTGTTTTTTTTATATATTAAAAAACATGCACTGTGACTATCCCTAGTCCATAGATAACTTCAAAAGCCCAAAACAACAAGGTATGGGCACAATCTGAATCCTGTTAAAGCAAGCATATCTCCGGCAACAAAGGCAGCATTTGGGACCAATTAAGGTCGAAAGGAAAAGAAGGCTGACCCCAGATCTTTGATTGCAGGATCTGCCACAACTAAGTTTGTTACATGATGGGGACGAAGGCTCTATTCTCCACTTTCAAGTACATCTTGTTTGATTTTCTTGGCAAAAAGTGGCTACATCACGAAAGATTTATAATTAATAAACAGTAGTCTTGACGAGAGTTTCTTTAGAGATAACAGAATAAATTAATATATATATATTTTAAAAAAAGTTATTGTTCTTCTAGGATCGGTTGGCTTGATGTATGTATTTTTTTTAATAGTAGAAAGTTTTATTAAAAAAAAGGCTACAAAAATAATAATTTAATTTATATTAGATAAACAAGTAAAGGAAAAAAAATCACAAAAACTGTTGCGTGAAATGGGGAGCGTATCAAATGAGATGAACAAAAATATCATAAGAAACCAACTCTTCCCTACTGAATATTTTTTATATTAAGTTCTAAAAAGCTAGAATCAAGCCTCAATCATAAAACAATACTTTGAAGCATCATGGAAAAAACAATTTAGAGATTAGGAGCAGCGTTAATAAAAATAATGTCATTTTGGTGAAGTCAAAGATTCCAAACAACGCATGAGAAATGAAGCTGCTTTAAGAAATTTTGTTGCTTGTCTTTAACCATGGAAAACCATTAACAGCACATATCATCAACAAATTTTAGAAAAGTACTGCAAAAACCCTGATTAGAAAGTAATTTCATCCATATATTTGAAGGGGCTTGACATATGTGGCTACATCTAAGTGCAATCTACACTTTGCAAAGCTCAAATCAATATCTTTCCTAATTAATCTAGTACAGACCACCACCTATGATTCCATCACTAAACTTGAAGCCAAAGTTATTCCAAAGACACTAATTTTATATTCTATGATCTGTTGCTATTGCTTTTTGTTGATTTATTGTCTGCATTTCCTTCCATAAATAGGGCAAATGACTTGCTGAGAATTGGACTCATGCATGGCGAACAAGTTGAGCTGTAGGGTTATGACGAACATGCTAATTACAAGCTGTTGTCTTCCATGGAATAGGCAGTGATGGCATTTGTTTTATTTTCCTGAGGTGGAGAAAAACAAATAGACCTTAACACTGTCATTCCTTGGAAGATAATGACTCGTGGTTGACACTTGATCTCTCCAGTCCAGTTCAGATTCAAGCTAGCTGCTGTCTGCAAATTCTTTGAAAAGGGTTTGTTTTCTGGCTCACAAAACATATACAGAATCGCAAATATATGTAGGCCAGCCTCTCATTGTAGAAATGCTATTTATATTTTCTAATCAGCATTTACTAAATTCTTTCGTGGTACTAATAATTCATGATATAAAGAACTTATTTCTTGTTAGATACTCCACTAGATTTACCAAGATCTTAGCTCATTAATTGTTTATTGTTAAATAATTCATGATATAATCTTTGACAAGCTTGGAAGAGAAAGAGGAGAGATGCTATTTATCATGCTAATGCACGAGGCAAGGAAAGAGAAGGCAAGGCCAGAAAGGAGGTGAGAGTCGCCTTCATATATTATCGTGGGTGTCTGGTGGCAGGTCAGTCCTCTGCAAAACTGCCTGTAATTGTCAGATCTTTTTCAGGTGTTTCGTGATTTAGCCATTCACATCTAATGACTTATGTTTTGAAGATGATGGATTTGAATCAATAAACACATATTATTTGTTTTTAAAATGATACTTATCCGTATTATTTGTAGTTTTTTTATAGAGTTCAAAAGCAAATACATTCTTAGAGCTAAACAAAGCCACCAGAAAATCTAGGAAATCTTGTATATTTCTCTTGAAACCCATTCAAACATAACTTTTAAAAAGGAAGAAGATGATGCATGTACTGTAACAGTCGAAAACCAATAATCACGTTCAATATTCGTAATCCATGTTTATATATATATATATAAAAGCCAACCCATAGGATTCTGCAATCCGGCTCATATATATTCATAATCCATGAAAAAAAAAACTAGCTTAATTTGGATGAAAAGAAAATATATAGTGGAATGAAAGAATATGAAATTTGGCATTATCTAAAAGTAAGTACTAGCTTAACAAGAAATTCGAAAGAATTATTATCATGTTAAGAATTTCAAAATTAGGGATAATGGTTAATATTGTTACTATAACTATAATTATGATTATAATAAAAATAAAAATTTATTACAGAAATTGCCATAGAATCTCAAACCTATATAATGAATTTATATGGTTTGACATGATATCTAGAATGAAATGATATCTACATCAATATGTTTTGTCCTTTCATGATACACCTGATTCTTGATCAGATGAATAACACTTTAATTAGCTATCAAAATATAATAGTCAACATATATGACAAATAAAGATTACCAACCAAACCTTTTAATCATGAAACTTCTTTCACTGCCTCTGTTAATTTCATATACTTAGCATCTATTATAGACAAGACAATAATAGATTGTAAAATTTCTTTTCAAGTAATGACAAACTTTAAGAGAGTGAAAACATAACCTGACAGTAATCTCCTTCTATCTAAATCACTAACGTAATCTAAATTTACAAAGCCCTCAACACTATTTCTAATGCTTCTACCCATGTCATACACCAAACCAATACTTGTAGTACCTCTAAGATAATGAAGTAACCATTTCATGGCCTGCCAATAACCTTTACTAGGATTTTCTATAAACATGTTAACCATACTAACAACATGTGAAATATATGGATAAGTGCAAGTCATAACTTGCAAAATGCTTCCAACTATACTAGCATATAGAATGTTTGACATGTGCTCTTTCTTATCCTTGATTTTTGATGATAAACTTAAAGATAACCTGAAATGAACTCTAACTGGAGAATTCACTAGATTGCAGTTTTTCATACAAAAATACTTAAGTATCTTCTCAATATACTTCATCTATAACATGTATAACTTGCCAACATTTTGATATCTGCATATCTCTACACCTAAAATTTTCTTAGCTGAACCTAAACCCTTCATCTCTAGTCTCCCTCTTTATCAATACCTTTAAGAGTTTTTTGTATGAATACTTGTCATAAAATGGTTTTACTAACTTCATTGAGATTGTGCTCAAGACTGAACTCGTAAAGGAGGCCATCAAAGCTAATAAGGATTGATTGATGAAAAAATTGAGTCAGGGCTAAGGAAAGGAGAAAGTTTTAATAAAAGAATGTAGGCCAAAGAGCATCTTGTTGATGACTACACCTATTAGTTGAAAGGTTCAAAGGTCCATATGATAAACCTTTTCACCCTTACTTCACTCAAAATGACATGACTAATGACACTCCTCCACCTTATCAGGCTTCCCCTATACCACCTCAAAACAACCAACCACTTTATTGACAAAACACCCAACCTTTTAACAATAACCAACACCTATGCCACTAGAATACTCAACCTTATTCCTATAATCAAAATACCTACAAAACAAGCTAGAATTAAGAAGAATTGTCACCCTTTTCAATGTCTTTAGGAGAGCTATACCAACACTTGATCAAGCTAGCTAGGTCAAGTTACTTTCATCCCTTATAAGCCCTTACAACCATCTTATCCCTACAAGTATAAGGCTGGATAGAAATCTGATTATCATTTAAGTACATTTGGGTATAATATTGAGACATGCGAGGTGTTTGAAAAACATGCCATTATGTTGATTGGATATCCTTTAAGGGATATGCAAACACTTGTAACGTAAACATTGATCCTCTTTCAAACAATACCGACATCAATGTTTAAGGCATGAATGCACTAGATTTTAAAGACATGGCATGTGATGAGAAAAAAGGCATTTTTATGGCTTTTGAATCCCTTGAACGATAAAAATCAGTTATGATTAGCTCGTATAATAGAAGAGGCACCTCATTAGTAATACAAAGCCATGAATGTTTGGTAAGGAAAGCTAATGATTATAGTATTGTCAAATTATTGTTGTTCTTGAACTTATGAATAAGGTCATTAAAACTTTATTTTTCTAGGATTTGTTTTTGGTGTTCTCTAAAACTACTTTGCATTTTTTTTATGAAGTGTTTTTTTTGTACCAATTATGGCTCTGAAATCAAGAGTTTTCTATGTGAAAGTAACATTTAACATAAATATAATAGAAAATTTTATCAAATTCCAAAACAAGTCATGCAAATGTTAAGAGGCGATCCTTTTTTACTAATCCAATATCTTTTTTTTCACAAAAAGGTAAAGTCTTAATAACCCCCCTATTTTTTAACAATAAAATTACCTTTTTACTCCCAACACACCTCAAGAAGGAAAAATATTACATAAAATAATACACAAAATAGAATTGAATGATTTTATGACCTAAATAATGTGTATTCAAGTTATGATCCGACCACATCTTCTCCAAGGTTAAACTCACAGTTTTTTTGATTAATGATGATTTGAATGAGGCAAAGGCTTATTGTTATGAGCATATTTAAGTTTGAGATGAAGAAAAGACATCTTTGAAATATCCTTCATAAACAAAATATATCATTTGCATTCCCCATTTGATTCATAAATATCTTTCTTAAATAATAATCCTAACTAGGATCACCTATCATACTGGGAGCAAGTTTTGGAAATTATCAAGTTTCTCTACCCTAACTGAAAAGAAAAGGCAGCTTATGGAGGCTGTTGTTGGTAGAAGGTGAGGCCTTAGAGAGAATGGCCTTAGTGAGACAATAAAAATGGATTCTCACCATTTCATCAAACATCTTAATGATGTCTGTTGAAAGTTATAACCGCTATTTAGTCATAACTAGACAAATAACCTTCAATGTAAGTAACTTTCTTGTTTAACCTTTTAGTTTGGTTTTATACCCATTATTTTCTAACAATCTTGTTTTTAGCAAACTTTCATAATGTGTGCTTGTTCCAAGAAGTGTTAGATGCCGGATAGGAACCAAGTAAGGGAGGTCATTGCCAAACATAGGGCAGACCATGTTGTCCTTTAAGGGCTAAAGAAGGAGAAAATTGTTGTGAGGCAAAATTGAGGAGCCTTAAGGTGGCTTATACAACACTAAAAGAATAAATACAAGGTGGTGTTTTTTTTTTTAATTAGGCCACACTAAAAAAAGCTTTAGACCGTTTTTAACCAACTGGATATCGTGAAACATGATATCTTTGAGGTGAAGGCCACCCAAAACAGTCTGAAGGCTGAGCTTCTCGCTACCAGTGAAGAAGCCCAGAGCTCTAGGGTATGGCTGAAGGCTTTAAGGAATTCTCTTTAGGAGTTCTAAGAATTGTTTAGGGTGTCTGCAACGTTTTTTGAGACAGTTGGGGACAAGATCTTTCATACCATATCCAACTTCTACTTCTTCAATTAATCAAAGGGAATGCAGGTGATCATGTCCTAGAGCTTGATTTACAGATATGTTCCAAACATAAAAGATATCTTGTACAGGAGTTTGAGTTAGATATCCAAGCCTCCGCTCCCTATCCCCACATAGTTATGTAAACAACTCCGGCCCTGTGGGGTTTATCCATGTAATGCGTTTCATTTTATAAATTGATTTTTATTTTTCATTTATGCATAACTTGTGTAGTTTGTATGAATTTGAAGCATGTAGTCAAAACTTTCAAGGTCAAAAGCCCTTAGGAATTTTTTTTTTAAAATTTTTAGAGGCCCAATGCTCATACTAAGAAAACTATTTAGGAGGGAATTCTCTAGATAATTTGTATTGGTCCAACCCTCATGGTAAAAACTCCATGTAGGGTCCAAAGCCATTAGAAAATTGTTGAAAATTTGTATAGGTCCAACACCCATACTTAGAAAAATATTTATCAAATTTTGGCAAGAATCAAACATTGAATTTCACCTAACCTTAGTTCTCATAACCCAATTTTTTATAAAGAATATAAAATCAATAAATAATATATATATATATATATTTGAGTTTGGGGTTAAGACAACAAATTTTTAAAGTTTAGGGATAAAAATATCAGATTTGAGAATAAATTGGTCAGAAATTGAAGAATTAATAAGTTTGGAAATTTATTTAAAAATTTGGATTAGTTTAATTAATGAAATTAGAAGAATTATTAAGTTTGTGGACTTAATTAAACTTTGGTTTAATTAATTAAATAAATTCAGGGACTTAATTGAAATTTATCCAAAAAGGGCAAAATTGAAAGAATTAATTAAGGGCCAAATTGAATAATCCAAAAATTAAGGATTGTTTTTGTAAACATTGCACCAATTGAGGGACTTAATTGAGATTTATCCAGAAAAGGGAAAAATTAAAAGGAATTTTTTATTTAATTGAGATCCAACTGTTACAATTCCAAAGTTTAGGGGGTCAAAATGAAAATGCCACTGTTTCTGAAACGGTGCCGTTGATACTGGGAATCCAGCGTTGCCAAAACGTCGTCGGTGCGGGTGGAACAGCCGTGTTCATCTTCTCCATCCCGAGTCAACAGGCCGAAAATCTGCAACGGATTTATCCAATCGTGGATCACGGCTCTCACCCACAATCTCGTTCATGGAAGATAACAGTCTTGCAAAGGCAGGACTGAAGCGGCTGTGTCTCTATAAAAAGGGGAGAAGCAGCAACCCTAAAGGAGGAGGAGAAAACGAGAGCAAAAACCCAGAAAAAATACGAAAGAGAAACCCAGAATTCCCAGAAAGCAAACAGAGCAATCAAAAACAGAACCAAAAATACACATAACCCAGAAACAGAGCAAATCACAGTACAGAAACAGAGATAAAAACCAAAAAAAAAAAAAGCGATACAGAGAAAGGGAAAAGGTGAGAGGAGAGTCACTAGATCGGCCGATGGTTTTCGTCCCTGCAAGAAAAGGAACATCAGTATACCTAGATAATTGATCCCGCAATTGCTATTCACTCCGCAGACGCCCCTGCACAAAAGGTAAAACACTCAAAACAAAACACAGCAAGCCGACATCATCTTTTCAGCGTTAAACCAGAGGGAACAATAGGAGAGAATCATCACCAACGTTGCAAGTATCTCCGGTTGCCAGAAGCAGGTATGATTTCGTCCCCTTTTTTTTGCATCTTCGTTTCAAAGAAATAATTTAAGTGTTATAAGAACACTGTGAAGGTAATTTAATTACCTTCACCAGCGTTCGTGCACGCGTGAACAAGTCACGCGTGCCTTTCAGTTTTTTTGTCGGGTCACTGGCTTGGGCTGAGCGGAGCCCAGCCACCAATGTACATATGCTGGGCTGGGTCTAGCCCAACCCAGCCCCAAAAAGATTATATATGCTGGGCTGGGTCTAGCCCGGCCGAGCCCCAAAAAGATTATATATGCTGGGCTGGGCCGAGAGAATGGCGACTCCGCTGGGGACTAATGGACTAAGCTTTGCCTTTTGTTTATTAATTGCTATAATGTTTGTTATGTTATGTTTATTTGTTTATTTTTCTTGAATTTACTGCTTTAGCATGCATCCATGTTTATATTATCATGCATCACATTGAGAGCACACATATGAAAATCTAGGATAAGTGGAAAAGTAACGGTACCCCAACGGCTTTAGCCTGGGTAAGACTCGTGAAACCATCCAACTCTTGCTTGATCGTTTACTTGGAAGTGGTTGATATGCCAAACTGATATTACTCAGGGCCTCTATTTTCACACTACTTGTAAGCCTCATATCGACCTTTCATGGACGATCACTGAGCATGCAAGAGACCCTTTGAAACTAGATAATGACCAACCCTTTGATGCACTCAACAATTAGGATCTTCCTATTAGGTTGTCATCCCGTGAAGGACGTGTCTGCATTTCATATGCATTTTTAATTGAATCAACATTTTTGCATAAATTGCATGATTTACATTTACAGGTTGAAATATAGGTTCCCCATTGAAACCTATATATAATAAACCCTTTCGAGAAAAGACAAACGGAAAACGAAGAAAGAGCCCAGTTGGAAGCCCAACATAAAAAAAAGGTGGACAATCTTAAAGAAGAAGTCGCAAGGCTTACTAGTCTACTCGAGCAGGCCTTGAGAGATAAATCCAGAAAAGCAACACTTATAGCTCAGCTTGGACCTATGCTTGTAACTTCCTTCAATCCACAGAATCTAGGGGCAAATGGGTTGTCATCTGATTTTCAACAAGCCATGCATTTTCAACCAGCATACCCCACGAGAATGTCGTTTACCATTGATTCTACAGAGAATGAATCTCAAAAGGGCAAAATGGTAAAAGAAGATGAGCTGAACAAATTCATTGCCCTAGAACAAAGGATAAGGGCATTTAAGGGAATTCACCTGTATGATCCTATAAAGGCTGCTGAGATGTGTGTGGTGCCCAACGTTGTCATTCCCAAAAATTTTAGAGCGCCAGAATTTGTTAAATATACGGGAACTCAATGCCCTATAACTCATCTCAAAGCATACTGCAACAAAATGGCTGAGGTGGTTGATGATGAGAAACTGCTGATTCATTTCTTTCAAGACAGCTTGAGTGATGTTTCCCTCACTTGGTATATGGGGTTGGACAATACCAAGGTTAAAAAATGGAAGGATTTAGTTGATGCCTTCATGAGGCAATATAAGTTCAATATAGACGTGGGCCCTGATCGTTTAAGCTTGCAAGCTATGGAGAAGGACAACAAGGAGTCCATAAGAGAATAAGCCCGGAGATGGAGTGAGTTAGCTGCACAAGGTAACCCTCCCATGTTGGAAAAAGAGATGATCACTTTATTTTCCAACACCTTTAAAGCTCCGTACTTTGAATACTTGGTTAGAAGCTCTGCACAACATTTCACTGACCTGGTTGTTATAACTGAGAGGATTGAACAAGCCATTGGGTTAGGTAAGATTGCTAACCCGACTAAGAAGAACGGTTTCATTGAAGGTGGTTGCCAAGACACTTATCATTTCTATAGCTAATCGCTTCACATCGACTCCTAGAAATCAACTATCTTGAAGATAAAGCTATGGTGATATTAGGTCGAGAATGATCTACATTTGATTTCAGTTGACTATTGAAAAGATGCCCTTGTCGAGGGGAATGAATGATTGAAAGATTCCAGAAATTCCAATCAATGATCGCTAAATGTTTAGCCCCATTATATGTTATCATGTCAGTATTCACAACCCAAGATGTTGTCATAAGTTCTTTCTTATTGAACTTATTTTCTAAAGTTTCAATGAAAATAATGAGTTTGTCATTCAATCATGTTTACGATTAGCATTATTCAATTTTTCTGAGAGAGTTTTTTTATAAAGATTCACAAACACATCTTTGAAGCCTTGTGCGATCTCATAGACGCAATTCATCTCTTTTACCAAAAATTAGTTTCCCTATTGGAGTTTTGAAAAAAATTGATGTGGCATTTTGATTTCAAAAAATAATTTGATGTTTATTCAAAAACGATATTTTTGACATTCTACTCGTAGAATGACAAGTGAATCAAGCAACTCCATCATTGAGGTGATTAAATTATAAAAACAATTGTGAAAAAAGAATAAACACCCTTACCCCATTACTCTTGAATCATGTGTTTTTAAATGTATGAATAATGGTATGTAGTGAACTTGTTGCTCATAACTCATGAAATGCATCTTTGCAAAGAATAAACCATCACACTATATGAGGTCAAAGTTTATTGATCATAGATGCTTGCGCTTGAAATGAGGAAATGCCATCTTTGTTATTCATTTTACATTCTAAAATAAGTACATCCCTTGCAAACCCTTTTTGAGCCTGAATAATTTTTCTTTCCTAAGAAATCCCGACTAAGATCACACCCTACACTAGGGGCAAGTGAAATTTCAATGATCAAGAAGGATGATAAAGCCATGAGAAAGCCAAAAGGCAAAAGAGCCCAAGAAACTCAAATGCTAGGGATCATGCCCACATCACAAAAAAGGGGGCAAGTGAAATTTCAATAATCAAGAAAGAGGATAAAGCCGTAAGAAAGCCAAAAGGTAAAAGAGCCCAAGAAACTCAAATGCTAGGGGGCATGCCCAAATCACAAGAAAAAGTGATAACCAAGATAAAGTGGGTATGCTCTAGCAAAGCAATGAAAAAGAAAAAAGAGGGGGCAAATCAAAGAAGAGCAACAAAAGAAAATATGAATGACGTCAAAAGTCAAACTATTGATCGTGATCTTCAATCTTTGAAACCCTGAAACACTCTTTGAGCCTTATATCCTTTTCTTTCATAACCGAAAACCACAGCCTACGTTATGTGCCTGTAGAAGTCCTTTCTAATCAAGCAAGCAATCAATCTAGAACAATAAACAATGCTCTCAAAATGCAAAGAATACTTTTTCATAAGATTCATGACATCAAGAATAAACTACTCATTATTATTCATGCTGATAAAAATAAATGTTCAAAAAGAGACAAGTATTTCTCATACAAAATCTCGAGCTTTTCCTCGAGCCCTTCACTTCAAAATAAAAGGTCATCTCATTAATCGAAGACCTCATTACCAAACACAAGAGCAGATAATCTATGTTCCAAGAAAGAAAATAACCAAGGAGTTGCAAGATTTCAAAAGCAAATTGTTATTTGACTCACATCGAAATAATTTTTGTTTTCAAAATGCAAGATCAAGATTTCAAGATTCATTCTAGACCCATATTCCTCCACCAAACTTAAAAGGAGAGAAATGAGAGAATGGCCTCTTAAAACCTTTATTTATCTAAGTCGCTGACAGAAGCACACTTAGGGGCAATAACCAATACAAGGGGGCAACATTGTGTTTAGAAGGAAAGATTCTAGAAAAGGAGATGGTAATTTCCTTCAACCAGACAAGGGGGCATTTTGGTTTACAAAAGACAGCTAGATTCCTTTCAACAAGTGATACCGAATGTTTTTAGCAGTAAGACGAGGGGTAATGAATAATCCTCTCAAATTATTTGACGAATCAGAAAATCTTTAACAAGCAAGGGGGTCACGATGGGCACCATAAATGCTGAGTTATGCAAACAAATTTGGAAGTAGACTTACATGGGCCAACTCGAGTGGGCTGGAAGTCAAGCGACAAAGATGACTCAAATCAGATAGCAAGATCTCACCAACTAATCAACAAGAAGATTGTGAAGAAATGGGGGCCTATATTTCAAATCAGGTAAAGATGCATGCATATCATCTAAACTTTGAGACATTGAGCAATGATTTCTGCATTAGAAAAAAATTCGAACAGAATCCATCCAGTGGAAAGCCACCTTGAAATGGCGAACATTGAAATTGCTTTTGAAAAATTTTCACTGTTGAGAATTTTTCAACCTAGGCAGGCCGCCCATAAGAATTAGGCCACAAAAAAAAAATTCTCTGTATTTTTCCACCACTTTTCAGCCTCAACCATCATAGGTAGTGCATTTCCTATCCTACCTCCATTCGAGCGCGCCTTCGAGCCCTTGTCTTACATTCGAGCGTGCCTTCAAGCCCTCATCTTACATTCGAGCGCGTCTTCGAGCCCTCGTCTTATCCATTCGAGCGCGCCTTCGAGCCCTCGTCTTACATTTGAGCGCGCCTTCGAGCCCTCGTCTTATTTATTTTCAAGCGCGCCTTCGAGCCCTCGACCATCAAAGGTAGTGCATTTTCTATCCTACCTCCATTCGAGCGTGCCTTCGAGCCCTCGTCTTACATTCGAGCGTGCCTTCGAGACCTCGTCTTATCCATTTGAGCGCGTCTTCGAGCCCTCGTCTTACATTCGAGCGCGCCTTCGAGCCCTCATCTTATCCATTCGAGCGCGCCTTCGAGCCCTCGACCATTAAAGGTAGTGCATTTTCTATCCTACCTCCATTCGAGCGCGCCTTTGAGCCCTCGTCTTACATTCGAGCGCGCCTTCGAGCCCTCGACCATCAAAGGTAGTGCATTTTCTATCCTACCTCCATTCGAGCGCGCCTTCGAGCCCTCGTCTTACATTCGAGAGCGCTTTCGAGCCATCGTCTTATCCATTTGAGCGCGCCTTCGAGCCCTCGTTTTACATTCGAGCGCGCCTTCGAGCCCTCGACCAAAAAAAAAAAAAAAAAAAAGAAGGTTATCTTCCAAATGACTTGTTTTCTCTATAAAAGTCATATGTCAATCTCTGGTTTTCGAAGTGTTCAAGACTCTAAAAAAGAGGCAAAAGTTCTTTCTGTGTCTATTTTTCTTTATAAATTCACAACACAAAGCTATAGAAAATAAAAAAAATTTCAATATCTTTGCATCGTAAATACTATAAAGAGGGGGCAACTGTCATAACTTGGTCAGAAAAAAAAATTTCAAATATATATATATATATATATATATATATATATATATTTGAGTTTGGGGTTAAGACAACAAATTTTAAAGTTTAGGGATAAAAATATCAGATTTGAGAATAAATTGGTCAGAAATTGAAGAATTAATAAGTTTGGAAATTTATTTAAAAATTTGGATTAGTTTAATTAATGAAATTAGAAGAATTATTAAGTTTGTGGACTTAATTAAACTTTGGTTTAATTAATTAAATAAATTCAGGGACTTAATTGAAATTTATCCAAAAAGGGCAAAATTGAAAGAATTAATTAAGGGCCAAATTGAATAATCCAAAAATTAAGGATTGTTTTGTAAACATTGCACCAATTGAGGGACTTAATTGAGATTTATCCAGAAAAGGGAAAAATTAAAAGGAATTTTTTATTTAATTGAGATCCAACTGTTACAATTCCAAAGTTTAGGGGGTCAAAATGAAAATGCCACTGTTTCTGAAACGGTGCCGTTGATACTGGGAATCCAGCGTTGCCAAAACGTCGTCGGTGCGGGTGGAACAGCCGTGTTCATCTTCTCCATCCCGAGTCAACAGGCCGAAAATCTGCAACGGATTTATCCAATCGTGGATCACGGCTCTCACCCACAATCTCGTTCATGGAAGATAACAGTCTTGCAAAGGCAGGACTGAAGCGGCTGTGTCTCTATAAAAAGGGGAGAAGCAGCAACCCTAAAGGAGGAGGAGAAAACGAGAGCAAAAACCCAGAAAAAATACGAAAGAGAAACCCAGAATTCCCAGAAAGCAAACAGAGCAATCAAAAACAGAACCAAAAATACACATAACCCAGAAACAGAGCAAATCACAGTACAGAAACAGAGATAAAAACCCAAAAAAAAAAAGCGATACAGAGAAAGGGAAAAGGTGAGAGGAGAGTCACTAGATCGGCCGATGGTTTTCGTCCCTGCAAGAAAAGGAACATCAGTATACCTAGATAATTGATCCCGCAATTGCTATTCACTCCGCAGACGCCCCTGCACAAAAGGTAAAACACTCAAAACAAAACACAGCAAGCCGACATCATCTTTTCAGCGTTAAACCAGAGGGAACAATAGGAGAGAATCATCACCAACGTTGCAAGTATCTCCGGTTGCCAGAAGCAGGTATGATTTCGTCCCCTTTTTTTTGCATCTTCGTTTCAAAGAAATAATTTAAGTGTTATAAGAACACTATGAAGGTAATTTAATTACCTTCACCAGCGTTCGTGCACGCGTGAACAAGTCACGCGTGCCTTTCAGTTTTTTTGCCGGGTCACTGGCTTGGGCTGAGCTGAGCCCAGCCACCAATGTACATATGCTGGGCTGGGTCTAGCCCAACCCAGCCCCAAAAAGATTATATATGCTGGGCTGGGTCTAGCCCGGCCCAGCCATAAAAAAAAAACAGAAAAATAAAAAAGAGGCAGAGAAAAATAAAAAATAAAAAAATGTGTATGCATAAATAAAAATAATGTAAATTTATTGGTTTATTCATCAACGCCAGAGTTAAGAATAAAAATACCGATTTAAATTTATATTATTTTTATTCGTTTATTCAATTTTATTTAGCTAGAAAAAATAAGAAATATGTGCATAAAAAAAATGTATTATTATTTATTTATTCACTTGCGCTCGAGTCGGGAATAAAAAATAATAATACTGATTTAAATTTATTTTTATAGCTACGTAATATTTACCAACGCCAGAGTTGGAAATATTCGTTGTTAAATATTCACTAACGCCAGAGTCAGGAATATTATAAGCAAATTTTCATAACATAAATTAATAAAACATTTAGCAATTTAAGACGAAACCAGCAATGCAGCCTGCCTCAGGCAGGACGTTTAAGGGGTGATAATATCTTCCCTTTTACGTAACGAGTCCCGAACCATAGAATCTCTGTTGACTAGTTAGGGTTCCTAGTGACCGTAATACTAGGTGGCGACTCCTTAAACAAGAATATCCACATTAAAGAACAGGATGCCAGAAATCCATTCTTTCCAAAGATTTTAATTAATTTTTAAGGCCGCCGCGATGTCGGGTGCGACATTAGTAATTAAGATTTGCCTCATGCCTGCAACCGAGAAAAAATATGGGTTGTAAGTATGTCTTTATATTCCCAATAGATCGTTAAGATGCCCCAAGGATCATATGGAGATTGGTGTTATTGCACTGTGGAGATGAAATCAAATCCTTTAAAGAGTTGAGAGGTTATTGTCTTATAGAGATCGCATTAATCCTCGTTGTTGAGGTCGTATCAATCCTATCTTTTGAGAGTGTACATTCCTATAAGGGAGCCCATGTCAATCTCCTTCAACGTAAATTGTGCAATCGCACGAGGGAGACAAAGTTGATCCCTTTCAAGGTGAATTTTGCAATCGTACTAGGAAAATTAAGTCAATCTCATCATTGGTGAATTATGCAATCGCACTGGAGATACCAAGTTTAATCTATCCAAATATATAAAACTCATTGCTAATATTCGTAGGTATAGTGGTTGATAATATTTAAGTTATGACTTGAGCAACCCTCATCTCCCCCACCCTTATTTCTTCTTCTTCTTCCTCGATTTTTCTTTACAAATAGCAACAACAACCAAATGTAGATGCGATCTGGTTTTTTTATCTTTTAAAAGACTTTAATAAACCATTATGGGATGGGTGCACAAATCATAGTAAATTATCGATCATTGCATAGATGTTCACTGTCAAGTCAAAGCATGGGCTAACACTACAAGAAATTCGCTTAACACCAACGGCTTTACCGATGGAATACTTCTGTCAGTAATTTGCAATCATAATTACCGATGATATATTTTCTGTCAGTATATATCGACATACTACTTCGGTTGGTATATACCAACAACATTACAAATGAACTATTCAAAATTAAAAAAAGGTGGTTCACTAACGTGGAAGTTTTTTTAGGTGATTTTACCGACGGACTCACTGAGGGAATCAAACTGGCAGCGCTGTACAGTGACGTGACCGATTCACCATCCGTATTGCCAACAGACTCACCAAGAGATTCAAACCGGCAGCTCTGTATAATGACGTCACCGATTCATCGTCCGCATTGCCGATGGAATCACCTAGGGATTCAAACCAGAATCCATGTACAGTAATGTGACCTATATTCACCATCAGAATGGTTGATGGAATCACTAACAAAAGTATTCCATCGGTGAGTCCATTGGCAAAAGTTAATAAATGACCACTCTACCGGCCCTTTCCATCTCAACTCCATTTTCTTCCCCATCCCAACTCTCCCCTACTACAAACAACCAACCCCCCCTAAAAAAAAAATCTCCCTCTTCTTAGCACAAGTCATATTTCTTGAAGTTTTGTGGTCACAACATTCGTGTTCTGATTTACCGACGAATTTTATAAGTTTTTATAAGTAATTCTATCTTTTCAAATTTTAACATTTAAATGTCAATTTTATTGTTTTTTTAGTATACATATTTTGTTAGTATATGTACATGTTTTATTATTATTTCTCAAACAAACTTGTAGTATATGAATCTATAATTTTGTACTTGTTATGGTTTGTTTTAGATTTTGTAAAATTGTATTTGTTTGTAAATTGTTGAAACTTTATTGAATTACCGAATTACATGTGTTGTTTTGAAATAATTAATAGGTTGTTTAACAGGTCCGTTTTAATTTTTATCAATGGTATTACAGAGTTGTAATTTCTGTAAATTTATATGTATTAATTTGTATGGATGTTGATAATTGATCATGAATATTTAATATTTATGAGAAGTTGTAATTAGTTTTTTGGATGATCTCGAGGTAAACTAATATATATTTTTGCAAATTTATTTACCTAACATAGTTAATGAATACATGTTATCATCATAATTTTATAGAGGCTTGATAGAGGTCGTGGATAATCATTCATGGATGTATCGAGATTCACCCCAAGGATTGTGGAGGATGGATTATTGTAACAAGGTTCAGAGTTTTATTAATTTTGCAACATCTATTCCTAGAAATTTTACTAGAGGCGGTATTAGGTGTCCTTGCAGGAAGTGTCAAAATAAAAAGCATTTGCATCCAGATGTTATAATGATGCATCTTCTACACAATGGGTTTATGGAGAATTACTAGTGTTGGTATGCACATGGAGAAGTATTTGTTCGTAAGAAAAACATAGGAGAAAGGGTGGTTGGGTCAACTTCTAGTGCTAGCAACGTGCATGAAGCGACAAATGACAACATTAATCCTTACAGGAATATGGTTATGGATGCAATGAGAATGAATTAAGGTAATGTCAGTCAATGTCCAATCATAGAAGAAGAACCTAATGCAGATGCAACTAGGTTTTTTGATTTGTTGAAAGATTCTAACGAACCATTATAGGATGGTTGCACGAACCATAGTAAATTATCAGTTGTAGCACAGGTGTTCATCATCAAATCAGATCACAGGTTGAGTAAGGTCAGGTATGACAATTATTTGCCCTAACTTTTAGATGTTATACTACCTAGAAAATGCTGAGCTAACCGAGTGCATGACATGTGGGCATTCCTATTACAAACCCAAAACTTACAGGGGAAAGACTCTAGTGGCATATAAAAAAATAGATACTTCCCAATAACACCTAGACTATAGAGGTTATTCATGTCACCAAGGACTGCTGAGCACATGACATGGCACCAATCACATGATGCGGTTGATAAAGATGGTGCATCCTTCTGACGGTGAAGCGTGGAAACACTTTAACAGTATGCATTCTCACTTTTCAGCTGAATCAAGGAACATGCGTCTTGGGTTATGTACAGATAGATTCAACCTATTTGGGTCATTTGTTGCTCCTTGTTCTTGTTGGCCGATCATACTTATGGTTTATAACTTGCCACCGGCAATGTGTATTAAGCCGAAGTTCATGTTTTTATCTACTGTCATACCTCGTCAGAGTAGCTCGAGCTAGAATATAAATGTTTGTCTTCGACCATTGATTGATGAGTTGGCGTAGTTATGATCCTTTAAAGCTTTGACTTATGATATATTGAGGAAATAAAATTTTGTTATGAGGGCGGCTTTGATGTGAATAGTTAATGATTTTCCAGCTTATGAAATGTTTTATGGTTAGAGTACGCATGGAAAACAATAAGGCATTCATGTTAATAAACAGAGGTAAAGCTTCTTTTTTTTTTATATCACCGTCGTTTCTTACCACTAAAACATAGGTATAGAAAGAACAAAAAAAATTTCTTTGTTGGCAGAGTTGAAAAGGATATTGCATCCCCACGTTTTTCTTATGAAGAATTGCATGATATTGTATTAGAGTACGGTGACAACATTGTGTTTGGTCTTCAATCAGGCAAGCAGAAGTTTCCTGGTTTTGGTTTGACCCATAATTGGGTAAAGCAAAGTATCTTTTGGGAGCTTCCTTATTGGAAGAACAATCTGCTCCGCCATGACCTTAATGTCATGCACATTGAAAAGAACGTGTTTGAGAACATTTTCAACATCGTCATAGACATGAAGGGGAAGATAAAGGACAACATCAAGGCTATATTAGATATATCTTTGTTCTATAACCATAAAAATATGGAGTTGGTTTGTGATAGATCATGAGTCGTAAAATCAAGAGCAAGCTTCGTGTTAGAGAAAAACACACAACTACTAGTCTACAAATGGATAAGAGTCTGCGTTTTCCCGATGGACATGCTTCGAACATATCAAGGTTGGTTAATATGGAGGAATTTAGATTGTATGGAATGAAGAGTCATGACTGCTACATGTTTATGCAAACACTCATCCCATTAGCTTTTCATGATTTGTTACCAAAGAGGATATGGGATGCACTCATAGAGATCGGTCATTTCTTTAGAGATAGATGTTCCAGCAAGTTGAATGTTGACCACATTGAGAGGCTTGAAACGAATATTGTCCAGACACTATGCAAACTTGAAATGATATTCCCTCTATTTTTTACTCAATAGAGCATTTCCCCATATATCTACCATTTGAGGCAAAAGTTGGAGGACTGGTCCAATATACATGGATGTACCCATTCGAACGGTTAGATATTAAAATTGCAATGTAATTCATATATAAAAGTATTTTCTTTGTTTTTTTTAATTGAAAATATTTGATTAATTCAATACAGGTACTTGTTCAATCTCAAGAAAAAAGTTAAGAACAAGGCACATGTTGAGGCTTTGATATGTGAGGCCTATATTGTTGAGGAGATCTCAACATTTATCTCATATTATTTCGAACCTCATCTAAGAATGAGAATCAGTCGCGTTCCATGACATGATGATGACAGTGAAGTGCCGTCTAGTGGGAACTTGTCAATATTCTCCAATCCTGGACGACCTACACTTAAAAATGCCATAAGAGGAAGATATTTGTCAAAAATAGAGTTCAGACAAGCACACAATTATGTTGTATTTAACTATGATGAGGTGAGACCTTTTATTCAGTAAGTATATAAAATGTGTACTAATAATTAAACTTTGTTAATAATATACTGTTTATATATTGTAATATCATACACTCATTATCACTTACAGGTAACATCAATAATATTTGATGCTAATAACTCACAACTGACTGAATCCCAAATCTTTCAATTACAAGATGAACAATTGGCCACGTGGTTTAGAACATATATAGTACTATCACAAACTCATTATCACTTGTAAAATTATTGTACGCATGTCATTATGAGATTCTTGTTTACTGTTCATTGATGTACATTACATACAAGGTTTATTAAATGAGAAGGACTGATACTAAGTCATTGTCTTCACTAAGCCTAGGCTCTTAAAGAAAAGTTAAGTGCCACAACGAGTATTTTGTCAATGGATATGTGTTCCACATTGAAGAATACGGGCATGGAAGAAAGACATACAACATCGGTGTTTGTGTTAAGGGATCGATTAGTAGTGAGTTAGAAGTTGACTACTATGGTAGATTAGAAGAGGTTGTCGAACTGCAATATCATAACGAGTAGAATATAGTATTTTTATTCAAATGCTATTGGTATGTCACAATGGACAGAGGAATCAAAGTTGATCCACACGATTGTCTGGTCGAAATCAACTCAAAAGTTAGACTCCGCAAAGTAAACAATGTCTTTGTTTTCGCAAAGTAATGTCAACAAGTTTATTACACATACAACCCTTCCTTTAGAAATGATCGATCAAGAGTTGATCGGTTATCTATTTTAAAAATGAAAGCCAGAGGTCGTGTCGAGGTTGTTCGGGATGAGAACGAAGACATAAGTGTGCGAGATGAAGTCTTTCAAGTTAGTGAGTTGGTTGAACCATATCGAGTTGCTCCTTCAATTGACTTGGAAGTCTTTCACTTGGGTAGGTCACCCATCACAACGAGACCATCATTTTTTTTTTCTCTGGGTAGGTCACCCATTAGAATGAGACCATTCTCCATTTTTTTTACCTGGGTAGGTCACCCATTATAATGAGGCCATTCTTCCCCTGGGTAGGTCACCCATAAGAATGAGACCACTCTTCCCCTTTTCCATTCGGGTAGGTCACCCGTCATAATGAGACCACACACACATTTTTGTATTAGTTGTGGTTAAAGGAGATCGCCAGATGGGATCTTAGGTTAACCCAACCACACACAGAGTTTAGCTTTGGTTAAAGGGAATTGCCAGATGGGATTTCAGATTGACTGAGCTACACACCGACTTTGCTTCGAGTTAAAGGAGATTGCTAGATGGGATCTTAGTTTAACCCAATCAAAAGGGCAAGTCGCCCGTGAATATAGACCAGCGTGAGTATATGGGCAGGTTCGCCCTGAAAATAGACCAGGTTGAGTGTGTGTGGGCAGGTCGCCCGTGAAAATAGACCAATTTTATTTTAAAAAAGTGAAGTCCTTAGATGAGTGGATCACTCAGCCAGCAAGGAAGACATTTTCTTTCTTTCTTTCTTTACAAGCTTACTATGCAAAACATTGAGGAGTTTTGCTTCGTAAGCATTGTAAAGAGGGGGCATCTGTTGGTACCCAATTTTTGACCCATGTTTTAATAATTTTTCAAAAATAAAAAAATAAAAATAGAAATAAAAAATAAGGGTTTACATGTGGCGATAACATAGAGCATCAGGGCTAATATTAAGGAAGCAATATGTCAAGGAGATAATTATTGAATCATATATAATTACTACAAAATAAAATACCATAGATATATGATTTGATTCATGCTGATTATGGAAAATAATCACTGCAATATAAAATACCATATATATGGAATTTGTTGGTGCTGGTTATAGAAGATAATCTCTACAATAATTATTGCAATATTTCCTTAAATAGCACGTGTAGAGATTTTTTTTTATATAAGTGAACCTCCAGCTATATGTCAAAAAAAAAAAAATTAGATGCAAAAAAAGGGCAATTTTTTAGAAAAGAGCGGCCAAACAAAAAAAAACCCTATAACCCGTTTCATCTTCCTCTTCTGGTCAAGCTCCCTTTGAAAAGAAAAAAAGAGGGCTGCCCTCAAGGTTTTTGATTTTCACTCCCGTGAATCAGCAAACCTTCCTCTTCTCCATCCAACAGCCCCGCTCACTGCCCCTGCACACTCCCTTCTCCCCGATTCCAGCCTTTTCCCTTCGGTTTCATTTTCCCCTCTCGCCAGCCAAAAGCTTTCCTTTCCCCTCAGCCCCAAAACAAACCCAAACCGGCCATTTCCAGTTTCTGGTTCCATAGCCGGCCATCAACACAAGCTCTCAGCCTCTCCCACCAGCCGTCCCATCTCTTCCCTCATCTCTCTCAACAGACTCAGCTGCGCTGCCATTTTCCCTCTCATCTTCCCTCTCCTGGCCAACCACAGCCCCCCAGCCATTTCTTCCCCTGCACCCGAAGCAGCCCTCTCTGTCAACTTAGCCCCAGACCGGCCTCCACCGAGTCCCACCATAGCAGCAACCATTTCTTCTCAGTAGAGACAAGACGGACGCGAATGAGAGGAAGGACGAGCAGAATGAAAGAAGATAAACAGACGAAAATACAAAGACACCAACCAGCACGCCTTCACCATCGCCTGTGTCCCTTCTTTCCATCTCTAGTTTCTTCTCCTCAAGCGGTGCAACTTTTGTTTTTTTCTTCCATAGGAACATGTATTAGCCGAAGCAGCAGCCCAGCAATGAGACCAGTTGTTTCATCCAAGTTGACGCCACCCACCAGCTTCATCCCCGAGCACCAGCTTCATCCCTGCACCAGAACCGGTTACTGGTTTGAGCCAGTAACCGGGTTGAGCTTGGAAATAAATCCCCGAGCACCATCTTCGTCCCTGCACCAGGTAAGCTCTCTTCGTCTCTATGCGTGCATAAATGTAATTAACCCTGTTACTGTGCATTTTAATTCTTTCCCTGTCTTTACCAAATTAATTACTGCCACTGTAGCATGCATATACAATTAACTGTGGCAGAACCGGTTAGTGGTTTAGGCCAGTAACCGGGTTGGGTTTTGTTGTCTTTAATTACGATTAACTGTGATACTCTTTTTTTTATATAAAAATATAAAAAAATATTTTTGTGTGTTGCATACGGCCAATACCCTAACATCTATTTGAATTTCCTCTTTTTTAAAAAAACAAAAAAACAAATACTTGAAGTTTTGAAAATGTGTTTTCGCATGGATTTCTTAAACACAATAAAAATTATTTTCTTGCATTTCTGGATTTTACAACATGTTTGTAAAACTCCAAAGGGTATTGGCCAATATTCCAAAAAAATACAAAAAATCTTATTTTGGGGGAATTCATCTATTATTCACCGTTAATGTTTGGATAAAGAAATCTCAAAGGAATTAATATCCAAAATATTATTGGGAATAACTTGTTATTATTCACCGTTAATGTTCGGATAAAGAAATCCTTAAAGGACGAATATCCAAAATATTATTGGGAATAATTTGTTATTATTCACTGTTAATATTTGGATAAAGAGACCCGAAGTGGTAAATATCTAAAATAATTTTCTAGGAATAATAAAACCGCACATATCCTTGAAAGAAGCCTTGATTATAATCAAGGACATTTCAATTTTTTACTCCAGGTTTACGAGTCGTGAGAGTATAAAACACTAAGACAAAAAAATAGGTTTTTTTTAAAAGCACCCTAGATTTCTAGATTTTTGTCCCTCCTCCTTGCGATTTACGAGTCGCAAACTCTTGAAATACCAAGGGAAAAATGAGCTTTCAAAGCACATGGAATCTCCTTGGATTTCTATCCAAATAAATTTTATTTGAATCAAACCTAGGAAAATTGATGGGATTAGAAAACACCAACACCATAGCAATTATAGAGCAAACCAAACACCTAGCAGCTTACCTTAGGTAGGGCGTACTAGGGGTGCTAATATCTTCCCTTTACGCAACCAGTCTCTTGCCTTAGAATCTCAGAAAGACCAGTTAGGGTTCCTAGTGACCAAAATACGAGGTGGCGACTCCAAAGAACCAAATTAGCAAAACAAACAAACGAAAAATCACCATCGGACACCGCGCGGATTTTAACATGCGACAGAATGGTGACTCCACTGGGGACCCTTGGACTAAGCTTGGTAATTGTTTTTTTTATTATGCTATGTGCTGTTGTTTTTTTACTATGAATGATACTTGGTTTAAAAGCTTTAGCATGCATCATTACATTCTATCATACATGGTATTAGTCATTCATCACTTCATTTTTATTTTCTTTATAAAAGCACACACATTAAACTTTAAGTTAAGTGGGGGACTAACAGCTTGCCTTATAACTTGAGTCAAGGTTTAAGTTTGTGTAAACCCCAACTCTTTGCTGAGTGTTTAGACTGATATTGATTGGTACATGTGCCATCTCACTATCTGCTGAACCCCCATATTGCCTTTACGAGGGTGATCACTAGGACAGCAAGAGACCCTTTTTTAGAGACCAAGTAGTAAACCTACCCTATGTCTCACGTAAAGGAACTAGAACCTATCCTTAGAATGTATGCTCCATAATATCCTTTTGCATCCAAGCAAGCCTAAGCTCAAAGCATTTTAAATCTGAAGACCTTCATTCAAAAGCTAGCCAAGGGAGAGATGTTCCAGAATTGGGAGACCCAAGAAGCTCCATTGATGTTCAAAATTTAATCAACAATGCTCGTTTGATCATGATATTGTGTTGTTTTCCTTTTTCAACTTTTTAAATCGAGGTTCCAAATGTCAATGGGATTTTATATTTGTTTTTTTTTTTAGCCAAACTTTTCCTTTTACTGAGATCATGCATTTTCAAAAGTTCATCTTGGTGTTTTTACACATCACTTTCCTTTTCAAAGCGAATCTTCCATAACTACACCTGCACTTTACACTGAGAATGAATGGCCGAACTTTAAAGAATACATATTAGTTGTAAAAGAGGAAGAATGGTAGGAAAATAACATTAGGGGATTTATAAAAATTAATAACATGAACAAGCTTGGAAACCCGCTAAAGAGGAACTTGAAACCATAGATGTGGGCAATGAAGAAATCAAGAGAGAGTTGAAGATAGGGACTTTGATTACCCCTAAGGAAAGAGAAGAGTTGATTACTTCGAGATTATATAGATGTATTTGCTTGGTCTTATGAGGATATGTTTGGCTTAGATACAGATATCGTAGTACAAAGGGTACTTCTGGTAGAAGGATGCAAATCGGTTAAGCAAAAGTTTAGAAGAATCCATCCGGATGTCTTAATCAATGTAAAAGCAAAAATTGAAAAGTAGTGGAACGCTGATTTTTTAGAAGTAGTCAAATATCCATAATGGGTGTACAACATAGTGGTTGTACCAAAAAAGGAAGATAAAATCAGAGTTTGTCTACCACACATAGATATGTTTGACAATACAGCATGTAGCTCCATATATTCCTTTATGGACGGATTTTCGAGCTACAATCAGATAAAAATGACTTAAGGATAGTGAGAAGAAACCTTTGTAACACCATGAGGAACCTTTTACTATAAAGTCATGCCATTTGGGTTAAAGAACGTTGGGGCCACCTACCAAAGGGCCATGGTAACTTTATTACACAACATGATGCAAAAAGAGTTTAAAGTATACGTGGATGGCATGATCTAGAGAGGGAGAGAATCGTGTCCAAATATTGAAGGAATTATTTGAAAAAACTAAGGAGGTACAAAGTTTAGGCTTAACCATGCAAGGTGTTCATTCGAGGTGAAATCTAGGAAGTTGTTGGGATTTATGATGAGTGACAAAGGGATAGAAGTGGATCCTGGTTAAGTAAAGGTTATTCAATCTATGCCAACTCCCAAGACTGAGAAAGGATGTAAGGAGTTTTCTTGGGAAGGTTGAATTACATTGCTCAGTTGATATTCCAATTAACCACGACTTATGACCTCATCTTTAATTGTTAAAGAAGAAGAATCTTGGAATTTGGAATAAGAGTGTGAAGAAGCTTTCACGAAAATCAAGTATAGTACCTACTAAAACCACCCCTATTTATCAAGCTGAATTGTAAAATGACAAGTTCTATTAGATGAGTACGACATAGTATATATATGACAATGAAAGCCATGAATTTCATCACCGATCACCTAGCTGACCATGCTGTGGAAAGATTATGAGCTGTTAAAATTTGATTTTTCTGATAAAGATATGCCTTCAGTCAAGGAAAGGAAATAAGATTGGTGGATTATGTACGTTGATGGTGCTGTGGTAATAGAGTGGGGGCAATGCTAATATTTCCTAATAAGAAACAGTATCCGATTTTAGTTAAGTCACAATTTGGGTGCACTAACAACATAACTAAGTATGAAGCTTGCATTCTCGATTTTAGAGGTTACATTGGAGCTAAACATCAGAAAGATAGATGTGTATTGGAGACTCAATTTTGATTATTTGCCAAGTGAAAGGAAAAGGGCAAACCAAGGATGAGAAGTTGAGACCTTATCAAGAATACCTGTCTAGTTTGGCTAGAGAATTTGAGGAAATAAATTTCACCCATCTAGGAAGGGAAGGAAACCATTCTAATGTTTTGGTCACGCTAGCTTCTATGGTTAGATTAGACTTTAGGCACAAGGTACAGTCGATACACATTGATATAAGAAATAACTCAGCTCATTGTTACTCAGTCAAAAGGAAAATATATGGAAACCCTTGGTACTATGATATCAAGAATTTCATCCAAAAACAGACATATCCCATGGGGGCATCCACAATCGACAAAAAGACTTTGAGGAGTTTGGCAATGGATTTCTATCTTGATGGGAAAACTTTGTATAAGAAATCATCTGACGAAACTTTGTTGAAATGTTTGGATGACGTGGAAAAAAAAAGTGGTGAAGAAATTTATGGAAAGATATTTGATCTGTCGATATAGCCCACTAGAAAAATTAATAATGCCCAGAACTTCAATAGCAGGATGATAATAGAACTCTACGCTAAATGGAAAAATCAAGTATGCCAATTCCTCGCCATACAGGCCAAAGATGAATAGTGCGGTAGAAGCTGCTAACGAAAATATCAAGAAGATTATTTAGAAAATGTTAGTCACTTACAAGGATTGGTATGAGATGTTGTCATTTACCCTTCACGCGTATCGCACTACAATCCGAACCTCAATAAGAGTCACCCTGTATGCATTGGTATATGAAATGGAGGCGGTAATACCTTTAGAAGTTGAAATCCCCTCATTAAGAGTATTGATAGACTCCGAGCTATAAGAGGTAGAGTGACTAAAAGTTAGATATGAATAGTTGAATCTGATAAGTAAAAAGAGGATAACTGCAATCTGTCATCATCACGGATGCCCAAATCATATGATAAGAAGGTTCGACCTCGAGGATTCCATAAAGGAGATCTTGTACTGAAGAAAATATAGCCTTTACCAGGAGAAGATCAGAGTAAATGGACGCCAAACAATAAGGGCCCTTACATGGTAAAGGAAGCGTTCTCGGGAGGAGATTTATTGTTATCTAAAATGGATAGAGAAGATCTAGTTAGACCTGTGAATTCTGACTCTATAAAGAAATACTATGCTTCTCGATCCATAAAATAAAGTTCGGTCATGACTTCTCTCTATAAAGAACCTTTTCTTCATAAAGCGCATGTCTCATAGAATTCAAAATCTTTTACTTAAAAGAACTGTTTTTACACATGACTAAGAAGATGACTCCATCAATTCTCAAATTGAAGGGATCCAAACCAAATCTAAACCTGATAGGTATTGCACACCACACTAGGGGGCAAAAAGTGCACATAGGGGTCTATAGTGAACCAAAGCCCAAAGGGGTATCATTATAAAACTTCTGAAACACCTTTTATGAGAGTTGCTAAAAATAACAAAATATGATGATTGCATTGAAAGTTTTAGTTTTCATGAACAAAACCAAATTTTTTGAGTTTTCCTTTTAAAAATAATTTCTCAAAAAAATAAAAAATGGAAAAAGGCAATTAAAAACATCGGCAAAAGTATAATACAAAGCAACGTTCAAATGGGGCAAGAAAGGGCCCCACAAGGAACTAGAGATCTCTTCACCAAGCATAAAAAGGATAGGAAATATAGCACATGGAGTATATTCCGGTCTAAGAGAACATGGCGGACAAACAAATGGAAACAAGAGCTCGAAGAAGCTTACTACGGAAAGGGGGACCTATGTTTCCAAGATATGTAACAAAAAAAACATGCATGCTATATTGTCATAACACTAACCTGGTAGGAAAGGTGGGATGAAAGCCCAAATTAGTTCCAAGTTTTTGGGAATCACTAAGAGATAGAATCTCAAATCAACGGAGCTATGGAAAAGAATATGAATTATGAACCAGCACTGTTTCATTTCCTCAAGGTAAGATGTTTTCTTTTGAATTTTTAGATGGGCCAGTCACCTGATAATGAAACCGTTTCTTAGAAAAGCGTGGTGTTTTCTTAGAATTTTAAGATGGGCCGGTCACTTGATATTGAGACTGTTTCTTAGAAAAGCGTGGAGTTTTCTAAGAATTTTAAGATGGGCACGTCACCCGATATTGAGACCGTTTCTTAGAAAAGCGTGGAGTTTTCTAAGAATTTTAAGATGGGCCGGTCACTCGTTTTTTAGACCATTTTTTAGAAAAGCGTGGAGTTTTCTCAGAATTTTAAAAGGGGTCGGTTACCTGATATTGAAACCGTTTCTTAGAAAAGCGTGGAGTTTTCTAAGAATTTTAAGATGGGCCGGTCACCTGATATTGAGACCATTGCTTAGAAAAGCGTGGAGTTTTCTAAGAATTTTAAGAGGGGCTGGTGACCTGATATTGAAACTGTTTCTTAGAAAAGCGTGGAGTTTTCTAAGAATTTTAAGATGGCCCGGTCACTCGTTTTTGAGACCATTTCTTAGAAAAGTGTGGAGTTTTCTAAGAATTTTAAAAGGGGCCGGTTACCTGATATTGAGACCGTTTCTTAGAAAAGCGTGGAGTTTTCTAAGAATTTTAAGATGGGCCAGTCACCCAATATTGAGACCATTTTTTTTAGAAAAACATGGAGTTTTCTAAGAATCTTTTTCTGGGTAGGTCACCGATAATAATGAGGCCATTCTTCCCCCTGGGTAGGTCACCCATAAGAATGAGACCACTCTTTCCCCCTTTCACTTGGGTAGGTCACCCATCACAACGAGACCATCATTTTTTTTCTCTGGGTAGGTCACCCATTAGAATGAGACCATTCTCCATTTTTTTTACCTGGGTAGGTCACCCATTATAATGAGGCCATTCTTCCCCTGGGTAGGTCACCCATAAGAATGAGACCACTCTTCCCCTTTTCCATTCGGGTAGGTCACCCGTCATAATGAGACCACACACACATTTTTGTATTAGTTGTGGTTAAAGGAGATCGCCAGATGGGATCTCAGGTTAACCCAACCACACACAGAGTTTAGCTTTGGTTAAAGGGAATCGCCAGATGGGATTTCAGATTGACTGAGCTACACACCGACTTTGCTTCGAGTTAAAGGAGATTGCTAGATGGGATCTTAGTTTAACCCAATCAAAAGGGCAAGTCGCCCGTGAATATAGACCAGCGTGAGTATATGGGCATGTTCGCCCTGAAAATAGACCAGGTTGAGTGTGTGTGGGCAGGTCGCCCGTGAAAATAGACCAATTTTATTTTAAAAAAGTGAAGTCCTTAGATGAGTGGATCACTCAGCCAGCAAGGAAGACATTTTCTTTCTTTCTTTCTTTACAAGCTTACTATGCAAAACATTGAGGAGTTTTTGCTTCGTAAGCATTGTAAAGAGGGGGCATCTGTTTGGTACCCAATTTTTTACCCATGTTTTAATAATTTTTCAAAAATAAAAAAAAAAATAGAAATAAAAAATAAGGGTTTACATGTGGCGATAACATAGAGCATCAGGGCTAATATTAAGGAAGCAATATGTCAAGGAGATAATTATTGAATCATATATAATTACTACAAAATAAAATACCATAGATATATGATTTGATTCATGCTGATTATGGAAAATAATCACTGCAATATAAAATACCATACATATGGAATTTGTTGGTGCTGGTTATAGAAGATAATCTCTACAATAATTATTGCAATATTTTCTTAAATAGCACGTGTAGAGATTTTTTTTTTATATAAGTGAACCTCCAGCTATATGTCAAAAAAAAAAAAAAAATTAGATGCAAAAAAAGGGCAATTTTTTAGAAAAGAGCGGCCAAACAAAAAAAAAAACCCTATAACCCGTTTCATCTTCCTCTTCTGGTCAAGCTCCCTTTGAAAAGAAAAAAAGAGGGCTGCCCTCAAGGTTTTTGATTTTCACTCCCGTGAATCAGCAAAGCCTTCCTCTTCTCCATCCAACAGCCCCGCTCACTGCCCCTGCACACTCCCTTCTCCCCGATTCCAGCCTTTTCCCTTCGGTTTCATTTTCCCCTCTCGCCAGCCAAAAGCTTTCCTTTCCCCTCAGCCCCAATACAAACCCAAACCGGCCATTTCCAGTTTCTGGTTCCATAGCCGGCCATCAACACAAGCTCTCAGCCTCTCCCACCAGCCGTCCCATCTCTTCCCTCATCTCTCTCAACAGACTCAGCTGCGCTGCCATTTTCCCTCTCATCTTCCCTCTCCTGGCCAACCACAGCCCCCCAGCCATTTCTTCCCCTGCACCCGAAGCAGCCCTCTCTGTCAACTTAGCCCCAGACCGGCCTCCACCGAGTCCCACCATAGCAGCAACCATTTCTTCTCAGTAGAGACAAGACGGACGCGAATGAGAGGAAGGACGAGCAGAATGAAAGAAGATAAACAGACGAAAATACAAAGAGACCAACCAGCACGCCTTCACCATCGCCTGTGTCCCTTCGTTCCATCTCTAGTTTCTTCTCCTCAAGCGGTGCAACTTTTGTTTTTTTCTTCCATAGGAACATGTATTAGCCGAAGCAGCAGCCCAGCAATGAGACCAGTTGTTTCATCCAAGTTGACGCCACCCACCAGCTTCATCCCCGAGCACCAGCTTCATCCCTGCACCAGAACCGGTTACTGGTTTGAGCCAGTAACCGGGTTGAGCTTGGAAATAAATCCCCGAGCACCATCTTCGTCCCTGCACCAGGTAAGCTCTCTTCGTCTCTATGCGTGCATAAATGTAATTAACCCTGTTACTGTGCATTTTAATTCTTTCCCTGTCTTTACCAAATTAATTACTGCCACTGTAGCATGCATATACAATTAACTGTGGCAGAAACCGGTTAGTGGTTTAGGCCAGTAACCGGGTTGGGTTTTGTTGTCTTTAATTACGATTAACTGTGATACTCTTTTTTTATATAAAAATATAAAAAAAATATTTTTGTGTGTTGCATACGGCCAATACCCTAACATCTATTTGAATTTCCTCTTTTTTAAAAAAACAAAAAAAACAAATACTTGAAGTTTTGAAAATGTGTTTTCGCATGGATTTCTTAAACACAATAAAAATTATTTTTCTTGCATTTCTGGATTTTACAACATGTTTGTAAAACTCCAAAGGGTATTGGCCAATATTCCAAAAAATACAAAAAATCTTATTTTGGGGGGAATTCATCTATTATTCACCGTTAATGTTTGGATAAAGAAATCTCAAAGGAATTAATATCCAAAATATTATTGGGAATAACTTGTTATTATTCACCGTTAATGTTCGGATAAAGAAATCCTTAAAGGACGAATATCCAAAAATATTATTGGGAATAATTTGTTATTATTCACTGTTAATATTTGGATAAAGAGACCCGAAGTGGTAAAATATCTAAAATAATTTTCTAGGAATAATAAAACCGCACATATCCTTGAAAGAAGCCTTGATTATAATCAAGGACATTTCAATTTTTTACTCCAGGTTTACGAGTCGTGAGAGTATAAAACACTAAGACAAAAAAAATAGGTTTTTTTTAAAAGCACCCTAGATTTCTAGATTTTTGTCCCTCCTCCTTGCGATTTACGAGTCGCAAACTCTTGAAATACCAAGGGAAAAATGAGCTTTCAAAGCACATGGAATCTCCTTGGATTTCTATCCAAATAAATTTTATTTGAATCAAACCTAGGAAAATTGATGGGATTAGAAAACACCAACACCATAGCAATTATAGAGCAAACCAAACACCTAGCAGCTTACCTTAGGTAGGGCGTACTAGGGGTGCTAATACCTTCCCTTTACGCAACCAGTCTCTTGCCTTAGAATCTCAGAAAGACCAGTTAGGGTTCCTAGTGACCAAAATACGAGGTGGCGACTCCAAAGAACCAAATTAGCAAAACAAACAAACGAAAAATCGCCATCGGACACCGCGCGGATTTTGACATGCGACAGAATGGTGACTCCACTGGGGACCCTTGGACTAAGCTTGGTAATTGTTTTTTTTATTATGCTATGTGCTGTTGTTTTTTTACTATGAATGATACTTGGTTTAAAAGCTTTAGCATGCATCATTACATTCTATCATACATGGTATTAGTCATTCATCACTTCATTTTTATTTTCTTTATAAAAGCACACACATTAAACTTTAAGTTAAGTGGGGGACTAACAGCTTGCCTTATAACTTGAGTCAAGGTTTAAGTTTGTGTAAACCCCAACTCTTTGCTGAGTGTTTAGACTGGTATTGATTGGTACATGTGCCATCTCACTATCTGCTGAACCCCCATATTGCCTTTACGAGGGTGATCACTAGGACAGCAAGAGACCCTTTTTTAGAGACCAAGTAGTAAACCTACCCTATGTCTCACGTAAAGGAACTAGAACCTATCCTTAGAATGTATGCTCCATAATATCCTTTTGCATCCAAGCAAGCCTAAGCTCAAAGCATTTTAAATCTGAAGACCTTCATTCAAAAGCTAGCCAAGGGAGAGATGTTCCAGAATTGGGAGACCCAAGAAGCTCCATTGATGTTCAAAATTTAATCAACAATGCTCGTTTGATCATGATATTGTGTTGTTTTCCTTTTTCAACTTTTTTAAATCGAGGTTCCAAATGTCAATGGGATTTTATATTTGTTTTTTTTTTTTAGCCAAACTTTTCCTTTTACTGAGATCATGCATTTTCAAAAGTTTCATCTTTGGTGTTTTTACACATCACTTTCCTTTTCAAAGCGAATCTTCCATAACTACACCTGCACTTTACACTGAGAATGAATGGCCGAACTTTAAAGAATACATATTAGTTGTAAAAGAGGAAGAATGGTAGGAAAATAACATTAGGGGATTTATAAAAATTAATAACATGAACAAGCTTGGAAACCCCGCTAAAGAGGAACTTGAAACCATAGATGTGGGCAATGAAGAAATCAAGAGAGAGTTGAAGATAGGGACTTTGATTACCCCTAAGGAAAGAGAAGAGTTGATTACTTCGAGATTATATAGATGTATTTGCTTGGTCTTATGAGGATATGTTTGGCTTAGATACAGATATCGTAGTACAAAGGGTACTTCTGGTAGAAGGATGCAAATCGGTTAAGCAAAAGTTTAGAAGAATCCATCCGGATGTCTTAATCAATGTAAAAGCAAAAATTGAAAAGTAGTGGAATGCTGATTTTTTAGAAGTAGTCAAATATCCATAATGGGTGTACAACATAGTGGTTGTACCAAAAAAGGAAGATAAAATCAGAGTTTGTCTACCACACATAGATATGTTTGACAATACAGCATGTAGCTCCATATATTCCTTTATGGACGGATTTTCGAGCTACAATCAGATAAAAATGACTTAAGGATAGTGAGAAGAAACCTTTGTAACACCATGAGGAACCTTTTACTATAAAGTCATGCCATTTGGGTTAAAGAACGTTGGGGCCACCTACCAAAGGGCCATGGTAACTTTATTACACAACATGATGCAAAAAGAGTTTAAAGTATACGTGGATGGCATGATCTAGAGAGGGAGAGAATCGTGTCCAAATATTGAAGGAATTATTTGAAAAAACTAAGGAGGTACAAAGTTTAGGCTTAACCATGCAAGGTGTTCATTCGAGGTGAAATCTAGGAAGTTGTTGGGATTTATGATGAGTGACAAAGGGATAGAAGTGGATCCTGGTTAAGTAAAGGTTATTCAATCTATGCCAACTCCCAAGACTGAGAAAGGATGTAAGGAGTTTTCTTGGGAAGGTTGAATTACATTGCTCAGTTGATATTCCAATTAACCACGACTTATGACCTCATCTTTAATTGTTAAAGAAGAAGAATCTTGGAATTTGGAATAAGAGTGTGAAGAAGCTTTCACGAAAATCAAGTATAGTACCTACTAAAACCACCCTATTTATCAGCTGAATTGTAAAATGACAAGTTCTATTAGATGAGTACGACATAGTATATATATATGACAATGAAAGCCATGAATTTCATCACCAATCACCTAGCTGACCATGCTGTGGAAAGATTATGAGCTGTTAAAATTTGATTTTTCTGATAAAGATATGCCTTCAGTCAAGGAAAGGAAATAAGATTGGTGGATTATGTACGTTGATGGTGCTGTGGTAATAGAGTGGGGCAATGCTAATATTTCCTAATAAGAAACAGTATCCGATTTTAGTTAAGTCACAATTTGGGTGCACTAACAACATAACTAAGTATGAAGCTTGCATTCTCGATTTTAGAGGTTACATTGGAGCTAAACATCAGAAAGATAGATGTGTATTGGAGACTCAATTTTGATTATTTGCCAAGTGAAAGGAAAAGGGCAAACCAAGGATGAGAAGTTGAGACCTTATCAAGAATACCTGTCTAGTTTGGCTAGAGAATTTGAGGAAATAAATTTCACCCATCTAGGAAGGGAAGGAAAACCATTCTAATGTTTTGGTCACGCTAGCTTCTATGGTTAGATTAGACTTTAGGCACAAGGTACAGTCGATACACATTGATATAAGAAATAACTCAGCTCATTGTTACTCAGTCAAAAGGAAAATATATGGAAACCCTTGGTACTATGATATCAAGAATTTCATCCAAAAACAGACATATCCCATGGGGGCATCCACAATCGACAAAAAGACTTTGAGGAGTTTGGCAATGGATTTCTATCTTGATGGGAAAACTTTGTATAAGAAATCATCTGACGAAACTTTGTTGAAATGTTTGGATGACGTGGAAAAAAAAGTGGTGAAGAAATTTATGGAAAGATATTTGATCTGTCGATATAGCCCACTAGAAAAATTAATAATGCCCAGAACTTCAATAGCAGGATGATAATAGAACTCTACGCTAAATGGAAAAATCAAGTATGCCAATTCCTCGCCATACAGGCCAAAGATGAATAGTGCGGTAGAAGCTGCTAACGAAAATATCAAGAAGATTATTTAGAAAATGTTAGTCACTTTACAAGGATTGGTATGAGATGTTGTCATTTACCCTTCACGCGTATCGCACTACAATCCGAACCTCAATAAGAGTCACCTGTATGCATTGGTATATGAAATGGAGGCGGTAATACCTTTAGAAGTTGAAATCCCCTCATTAAGAGTATTGATAGACTCCGAGCTATATAAGAGGTAGAGTGACTAAAAGTTAGATATGAATAGTTGAATCTGATAAGTAAAAAGAGGATAACTGCAATCTGTCATCATCACGGATGCCCAAATCATATGATAAGAAGGTTCGACCTCGAGGATTCCATAAAAGGAGATCTTGTACTGAAGAAAATATAGCCTTTACCAGGAGAAGATCAGAGTAAATGGACGCCAAACAATAAGGGCCCTTACATGGTAAAGGAAGCGTTCTCGGGAGGAGATTTATTGTTATCTAAAATGGATAGAGAAGATCTAGTTAGACCTATGAATTCTGACTCTATAAAGAAATACTATGCTTCTCGATCCATAAAATAAAGTTCGGTCGTGACTTCTATCTATAAAGAACCTTTTCTTCATAAAGCGCATGTCTCATAGAATTCAAAATCTTTTACTTAAAAGAACTGTTTTTACACATGACTAAGAAGATGACTCCATCAATTCTCAAAATTGAAGGGATCCAAACCAAATCTAACCTGATAGGTATTGCACACCACAACTAGGGGGCAAAAAGTGCACATAGGGGTCACTATAGTGAACCAAAGCCCAAAGGGGGTATCATTATAAAACTTCTGAAACACTTTTTATGAGAGTTGCTAAAAAAAACAAAATATGATGATTGCATTGAAAGTTTTAGTTTTCATGAACAAAACCAAATTTTTTGAGTTTTCCTTTTAAAAATAATTTCTCAAAAAAATAAAAAATGGAAAAAGGCAATTAAAAACATCGGCAAAAGTATAATACAAAGCAACGTTCAAATGGGGCAAGAAAGGGCCCCACAAGGAACTAGAGATCTCTTCACCAAGCATAAAAAGGATAGGAAATATAGCACATGGAGTATATTCCGGTCTAAGAGAACATGGCGGACAAACAAATGGAAACAAGAGCTCGAAGAAGCTTACTACGGAAAGGGGGACCTATGTTTCCAAGATATGTAACAAAAAAAACATGCATGCTATATTGTCATAACACTAACCTGGTAGGAAAGGTGGGATGAAAGCCCAAATTAGTTCCAAGTTTTTGGGAATCACTAAGAGATAGAATCTCAAATCAAACGGAGCTATGGAAAAGAATATATGAATTATGAACCAGCACTGTTTCATTTCCTCAAGGTAAGATGTTTTTCTTTTGAATTTGTAAGATGGGCCAGTCACCTGATAATGAAACCGTTTCTTAGAAAAGCGTGGTGTTTTTCTAAGAATTTTAAGATGGGCCGGTCACTTGATATTGAGACTGTTTCTTAGAAAAGCGTGGAGTTTTCTAAGAATTTTAAGATGGGCACGTCACCCGATATTGAGACCGTTTCTTAGAAAAGCGTGGGAGTTTTCTAAGAATTTTAAGATGGGCCGGTCACTCGTTTTTTAGACCATTTTTTTAGAAAAGCGTGGAGTTTTCTCAGAATTTTAAAAAGGGTCGGTTCACTTGATATTGAAACCGTTTCTTAGAAAAGCGTGGAGTTTTCTAAGAATTTTAAGATGAGCCGGTCACCTGATATTGAGACCATTGCTTAGAAAAGCGTGGAGTTTTCTAAGAATTTTAAGAGGGGCTGGTGACCTGATATTGAAACTGTTTCTTAGAAAAGCGTGGAGTTTTCTAAGAATTTTAAGAATGGCCCGGTCACTCGTTTTTGAGACCATTTCTTAGAAAAGTGTGGAGTTTTCTAAGAATTTTAAAAGGGGCCGGTTACCTGGTATTGAAACCGTTTCTTAGAAAAGCGTGAAGTTTTTCTAAGAATTTTAAGATGGGCCGGTCACCTGATATTGAGACAATTTCTTAGAAAAGCGTGGAGTTTTCTAAGAATTTTAAGATGGGCCAGTCACCCAATATTGAGACCATTTTTTTTAGAAAAACATGGAGTTTTCTAAGAATCTTTTTCTGGGTAGGTCACCCATAATAATGAGACCATTCTCCATCTTTTTTTTACCTGGGTAGGTCACCCATAATAATGAGGCCATTCTTCCTCCAGGGTAGGTCACCCATAAGAATGAGACCACTTTTCCCCCTTGCCACTTGGGTAGGTCACCCATCACAACGAGACCATCATTTTTTTTTCTGGGTAGGTCACCCATTAGAATGAGACCATTCTCCATCTTTTTTTTACCTGGGTAGGTCACCGATAATAATGAGGCCATTCTTCCCCTGGGTAGGTCACCCATTAAGAATGAGACCACTCTTTCCCCCTTTCACTTGGGTAGGTCACCCATCACAACGAGACCATCATTTTTTTTCTCTCGGTAGGTCACCCATTAGAATGAGACCATTCTCCATTTTTTTTACCTGGGTAGGTCACCCATTATAATGAGGCCATTCTTCCCCTGGGTAGGTCACCCATAAGAATGAGACCACTCTTCCCTTTTCCATTCGGGTAGGTCACCCGTCATAATGAGACCACACACACATTTTTGTATTAGTTGTGGTTAAAGGAGATCGCCAGATGGGATCTCAGGTTTAACCCAACCACACATAGAGTTTAGCTTTGGTTAAAGGAATCGCCAGATTGGGATTTCAGATTGACTGAGCTACACACCGACTTTGCTTCGAGTTAAAGGAGATTGCTAGATGGGATCTTAGTTTAACCCAATCAAAAGGGCAAGTCGCCCGTGAATATAGACCAGGCTTGAGTATATGGGCAGGTTCGCCCTGAAAATAGACCAGGTTGAGTGTGTGTGGGCAGGTCGCCCGTGAAAATAGACCAATTTTATTTAAAAAGTGAAGTCCTTAGATGAGTGGATCACTCAGCCAGCAAGGAAGACATTTTCTTTCTTTTCTTTCTTTACAAGCTTACTATGCAAAACATTGAGGAGTTTTGCTTCGTAAGCATTGTAAAGAGGGGGCATCTGTTGGTACCCAATTTTTGACCCATGTTTTAATAATTTTTCAAAAAATAAAAAAATAAATAAAAATAGTAAATAAAAATAAGGGTTTACATGTGGCGATAACATAGAGCATTAGGGCTAATATTAAGGAAGCAATATGTCAAGGAGATAATTATTGAATCATATTATAATTACTACAAAATAAAAT